>NC_060087.1:50101141-50401141 GCF_922984935.1 Meles meles
TGTTTCTGTGAATTTGTGCTTGTCCTAGTAATATATAAATCTTATACTTGAGGTTCTTTCTGATGAGGTTCTTCCCTTTTTTTTTTGCTTATATATATATTGTTTTTTTCTCTTGTCATATAATTTTATCTGTCTTTTTGTTTGTTTTTTTGTGTGATATATGTATTATATGTTGTATTCTTTTTTTTCCATTTTATTTATTTTTTCAGCGTAACAGTATTCATTGTTTTTGCACAACACTCAGTGCTCCATGCAATACGTGCCCTCCCTATTACCCACCACCTGTTCCCCCAACCCCCCACCCCTGACCCTTCAAAACCCTCAGGTTGGGGCGCCTGGGTGGCTCAGTGGATTAAGCCGCTGCCTTCGGCTCAGGTCATGATCTCAGGGTCCTGGGATCGAGCCCCGCATCGGGCTCTCTGCTCTGCAGGGAGCCTGCTTCCTCCTCTCTCTCTGCCTGCCTCTCTGCCTACTTGTGATCTCTCTCTCTGTCAAATAAATAAATAAAATCTTTAAAAAAAAAAAACCCTCAGGTTGTTTTTCAGAGTCCATAGTCCCTTACGGTTCGCCTCCCCTTCCAATTTTTTTTTAATAAACATATAATGTATTTTTATCCCCAGGGGTACAGGTCTGTGAATCGCCAGGTTTACACACTTCACAGCACTCACGATAGCACATACCGTCCCCAATGTCCATAGCCCCCTCCCCCTCTCCCATTCCCACCTCCCCCCAGCAACCCCCAGTTTGTTTTGTGAGATTAAGAGTCATTTATGGTTTGTCTCCCTCCCAATCCCATCTTGTTTCATTTATTCTTCTCCTATCCCCCTACCCCCCCATGTTGCTTCTCCATGTCCTCATATCAGGGAGATCATATGATAGTTGTCTTTCTCCGATTGACTTATTTCACTAAGCATGATACGCTCTAGTTCCATCCACGTCTTCGCAAATGGCAAGATTTCATTTCTTTTGATGGCTGCATAGTATTCCATTGTGTATATATACCACATCTTCTTTATCCATTCATCTGTTGATGGACATCTAGGTTCTTTCCATAGTTTGGCTATTGTAGACATTGCTGCTATAAACATTCGGGTACATGTGCCCCTTCGGATCACTATGTTTATATCTTTAGGGTAAATACCCAGTAGTGCAATTGCTGGGTCATAGGGTAGTTCTATTTTCAACATTTTGAGGAACCTCCATGCTGTTTTCCAGAGTGGTTACACCAGCTTGCATTCCCACCAACAGTGGAGGAGGGTTCCCCTTTCTCCACATCCTCGCCAGCATCTGTCATTTCCTGACTTGTTAATTTTAGCCATTCTGACTGGTGTGAGGTGATATCTCATTGTGGTTTTGATTTGTATTTCCGTGATGCCGAGTGACGTGGAGCACTTTTTCATGTGTCTGTTGGCCATCTGGATGTCTTCTTTGCTGAAATGTCTGTTCATGTCCTCTGCCCATTTCTTGATTGGATTGTTTGTTCTTTGGGTGTTGAGTTTGCTAAGTTCCTTATAGATTTTGGATACTAGCCCTTTATCTGATATGTCGTTGGAAAATATCTTCTCCCGTTCTGTCAGTTGTCTTTTGGTTTTGTTAACTGTTTCCTTTGCTGTGCAAAAGCTTTTGATCTTGATGAAATCCCAATAGTTCATTTTTGCCCTTGCTTCCCTTGCCTTTGCCGTTGTTCCTAGGAAGATGTTGCTACGGCTGAGGTCGAAGAGGGTGCTGCCTGCATTCTCCTCAAGGATTTGGATGGATTCCTTTCTCACATTGAGGTCCTTCATCCATTTGGAGTCTATTTTCGTGTGTGGTGTAAGGAAGTGGTCCAATTTCATTTTTCTGCATGTGGCTGTCCAATTTTCCCAGCACCATTTATTGAAGAGGCTGTCTTTTTTCCATTGGACATTCTTTCCTGCTTTGTCGAAGATTAGTTGACCATAGAGTTGAGGGTCTATTTCTGGGCTCTCTATTCTGTTCCACTGATCTATGTGTCTGTTTTTGTGCCAGTATCATGCTGTCTTGATGATGACGGTTTTGTAATAGAGCTTGAAGTCCGGAATTGTGATGCCACCAACTTTCGCTTTCTTTTTCAATATTCCTTTGGCTATTCGAGGTCTTTTCTGATTCCATATAAATTTGAGGATTATTTGTTCCATTTCTTTGAAAAAAATGGGTGGTATTTTGATAGGGATTGCATTAAATGTGTAGATTGCTTTAGGTAGCATGGACATTTTCACAATATTTATTCTTCCAATCCAGGAGCATGGAACATTTTTCCATTTCTTTGTGTCTTCCTCAATTTCTTTCATGAGTACTTTATAATTTTCTGTGTATAGATTCTTAGCCTCTCTGGTTAGGTTTATTGCTAGGTATCTTATAGTTTTGGGTACAATTGTAAATGGGACTGACTCCTTAATTTCTCTTTCTTCTGTCTTGTTGTTGGTGTACAGAAATGCAACTGATTTCTGTGCATTGATTTTATATCCTGACACATTACTGAATTCCTGTACAAGTTCTAGCAGTTTTGGAGTGGAGTCTTTTGGGTTTTCCACATATAGTATCATATCATCTGCGATGAGTGATACTTTGACTTCTTCTTTACCAATTTGGATGCCTTTAATTTCTTTTTGTTGTCTGATTGCTGAGGCTGGGACTTCTAGTACTATGTTGAATAGCAGTGGTGATAATGGACATCCCTGCCGTGTTCCTGACCTTCACGGAAAAGCTTTCTGTTTTTCTCCATTGAGAATGATATTTGCGGTGGGTTTTTCATAGATGGCTTTGATAATATTGAGGTATGTGCCCTCTATCCCTACACTTTGAAGAGTTTTGATCAGGAAGGGATGCTGTACTTTGTCAAATGCTTTTTCAGCATCTATGGAGATTATCATATGGTTCTTGTTCTTTCTTTTATTAATGTGTTCTATCACATTGATTGATTTGCGGATGATGAACCAACCCTGTAGCCCTGGAATAAATCCCACTTGATCGTGGTGAATAATCCTTTTAATGTACTGTTGAATCCTATTGGCTAGTATTTTGGCGAGAATTTTTGCATCTGTGTTCATCAAGGATATTGGTTTGTAGTTCTCTTTTTTGGTGGGATCCTTGTCTGGTTTTGGGATCAAGGTGATGCTGGCCTCATAGAATGAGTTTGGAAGTTTTCCTTCCATTTCTATTTTTTGGAACAGTTTCAGGAGAATAGGAATGAGTTGTTCTTTAAATGTTTGGTAGAATTCCCCTGGGAAGCCGTCCGGCCCTGGGCTTTTGTTTGTTTGGAGATTTTTGATGACTGTTTCAATCTCCTTACTGGTTATGGGCCTGTTCAGGTTTTCTATTTCTTCCTGGTTCAGTTGTGGTAGTTTATATGTCTCTAGAAATGCATCCATTTCTTCCAGATTGTCCAATTTGTTGGCGTAGAGCTGCTCATAGTATGTTCTTATAATTGTCTGTATTTTTTTGGTGTTAGTTGTGATCTCTTCTCTTTCATTCATGATTTTATTTATTTGGGTCCTTTCTCTTATCTGTTTGATGAGTCTGGCCAGGGGTTTATCAATCTTATTAATTCTTTCAAAGAACCAGCTCCTAGTTTCATTGATTTTTTCTCTTGTTTTTTTTTTTTTTTTTTTTTGGTTTCTATTTCATTGATTTCTGCTCTGATCTTTATGATTTCTCTTCTCCTGCTGGGTTTAGGGTTTCTTTCTTGTTCTTTCTCCAGCTCCTTTATGTGTAGGGTTAGGTTGTGTACTTGAGACCTTTCTTGTTTCTTGAGAAAAGCTTGTACCGCTATATATTTTCCTCTCAGGACTGCCTTTGATGTGTCTCACAGATTTTGAACTGTTGTGTTTCCATTATCATTTGTTTCCATGAATGTTTTCAATTCTTCTTTAATTTCCTGGTTGACCAATTCATTCTTTAGAAGGAAGCTGTTTAGTCTCCATGTATTTATGTTCTTTCCAGCTTTCCTCTTGTGATTGAGTTCTAGCTTCAGAGCATTGTGATCTGAAAATATGCAGGGAATGATCCTAATCTTTTGATACCGGTTGAGACCTGATTTGTGACCCAGGATGTGATCTATTCTGGAGAAGGTCCCATGTGCACTAGAGAAGAATGTGTATTCTGTTGCTTTGGGATGAAATGTTCTGAATATATCTGTGATGTCCATCTGGTCCAGTGTGTCACTTAAGGCCTTTATTTCCTTGTTGATCTTTTGCTTGGATGATCTGTCCATTTCAGTGAGGGGAGTGTTAAAGTCCCCTACTATTATTGTATTATTATTGCTGTGTTTCTTTGATTTTGTTATTAATTGGTTGATATAGTTGGCTGCTCCCACGTTAGGGGCATAGATATTTAAAATTGTTAGATCTTCTTGTTGGACAGGCCCTTTGAGTAGGATATAGTGTCCTTCCTCATCTCTTATTATACTCTTTGGCTTAAAATCTAATTGATCTGATATACGGATTGCCACCCCAGCTTTCTTCTGATGCCCAGTAGCATGGTAAATTGTTTTCCACCCCCTCACTTTAAATCTGGAGGTGTCTTCGCGTCTAAAATGAGTTTCTTGTAGGCAACATACTGATGGGTTTTGTTTTTTTATCCATTCTGATATCCTGTGTCTTTTGACTGGGGCATTTAGCCCATTAACATTCAGGGTAACTATTGAGAGATATGAATTTAGTGCCATTATTAGTCTGTAAGGTGACTGTTACTGTATATTGTCTCTGTACCTTTCTGATCTACTACTTTTAGGCTCTCTCTTTGCTTAGAGGACCCCTTTCAATATTTCCTGTAGAGCTGGTTTGGTGTTTGCAAATTCTTTCAGTTTTTGTTTGTCCTGGAAGCTTTTCATCTCTCCTTCTGTTTTCAATGATAGCCTAGCTGGATAGAGTATTCTTGGCTGCATGTTTTTCTCGTTTAGTGCTCTGAATATATCACGCCAGCTCTTCCTGGCCTGCCAGGTCTCTGTGGATAACTCTGCTGCCAATCTAATATTTTTACCATTGTATGTTACAGACTTCTTTTCTCAGGCTGCTTTCAGGATTTTCTCTTTGTCACTAAGACTTGTAAATTTTACTATTAGGTGACAGGGTGTGGACCTATTCGCGTTGACTTTGAGGGGGGTTCTCTGCATCTCCTGGATTTTGATGCTTGTTCCCTTTGCCATATTAGGGAAATTCTCTCCAATAATTCTCTCCAATAGACATTCTGCTCCCCTCTCTTTCTTCTTCTTCTGGAATCCCAATTATTCTAATGTTGTTTCGTCTTATGGTGTCACTTATCTCTCGAATTCTCCCCTCATGGTCCAGTAGCTGTTTGTCCCTCTTTTGTTTGGCTTCTTTATTCTCTGTCATTTGGTCTTCTATATCACTAATACTTTCTTCTGCCTCATTTATCCTAGCAGTGAGAGCCTCCCGTTTTGATTGCACCTCATTAATAGCTTTTTTGATTTCAACTTGGTTAGATTTTAGTTCT
Organism: Meles meles; assembly: GCF_922984935.1. Lineage (NCBI taxonomy): Eukaryota > Metazoa > Chordata > Mammalia > Carnivora > Mustelidae > Meles > Meles meles. The sequence continues at coordinate 50,106,614 of NC_060087.1, forward strand.
TTAATTTCTCCAGAAAGGTCTTTAATATCTCCAGAGAGGGTTTCTCTAATATCTTCCATGCCTTTTTCGAGCCCGGCTAGAATGTTCAGAATCGTCATTCTGAAGTCTTGATCTGACATATTACCAATGTCTGTGTTGATTAGGTCCCTAGCCTTCGGTACTGTCTCTTGTTCTTTTGTTTGTGGTGATTTTTTCCACCTTGTCATTTTGTCCAGATAAGAGGCTGTGAAGGAGCAAATAAAATACTAAAAGGGTGGCAAAGACCCCAGAAAAATGCGCTGTAACCAAATGAGAAGAGACCCCAAATTGTGCGGGGGAGAAAGGGGATAAAAAGAGGTTCAGAAAAAAAAGAAAATTATTTAAAAAATAAAACAAATAAAGAAAATATATAGAAAAGAAAGAAAAAATATATATATTTAGATAAACTAGTCAAAAAACGTTAAAAAAGAAAAGGGTAAATGTTTAAAAAAATTTAGCAGAAGAAAAAAAAGAAAAAAGAAAAAAAATTGAAAAAAGAAAGAAAGAAAAAAAAAATTGAAGTACCGCAAGACTAAAGAATCATGGGGAGAAAGCCATGAGTTCCGTTCTTTGCTTTCTCCTCCTCTGGAATTGCGCTGCTGTCTTAGGAATTGAACCTACTTTCCTTGATAGTTGAAAACTTCATCCTGGCTGGATATTTTGTTGATATTCTGGGGGAGGGGCCTGTTGTAGTGACTCTCAAGTGTCTTTGCCCGAGGCGGGATTGCACCGCCCTTACTGGCGGCCGGACTAAGTAATCGGCTCGGGTTCGCTGTTGGGAGCTTCTGTTCCCTGAACGCTTTCCGTAGAATTCTGGAGGACGGGAATGAAAATGGCGGCCTCCTAGTCTCCGGCCCGGAGGAGCCGAGAGCCTGGGGCCCCACTCCTCAGTGCGCCCCCAGAGGACAGCACCCAATCACTCCCATATCCCCAGCCTCTAGCCGCGCTCCGAGCTCACCCAGCCTGCGATCAGTTCAACGTAACCCCGAGCTGAGAGTTCAGTCCTCGGCTCTGTCTCTGCAGCCGGCTTCTCCGTTCTAGTACCTGCGAGCTCTGTGACACTCCGACACCCCCGATCCTTCTGTGACCCTGCGGGACCTGTGGCCACGCTGACCCCGCGTGGGCTTCACCCTGGGTTAGCCTCTGGAGCAATGTCCCTCAGTGGTACAGACTTTTAAAAGTCCTGATTTTGTGCTCCGTTCCTCTGCCGCTTGCCAGGAGCCGGCCCCTCCCCCCCGTTCTATCTTCTCATCGTTTTAGATTCACTTCTCCGCCAGTCCTACCTTTCAGAAAGTGGTTGATTTTCTGTTTCTAGATTTGCTGTTCTTCTTCTCTTCGCTCTCCCGTTGGATTTGTAGGTGTTTGCAATGTTTAGATAAGCTATCGAGCTGATCTCCTGCTACCTGATGTAGTCTCAGCCTGCTACTTCTCTGCCATCTTGACTCTGTTTGTCTGTTTTTGTTTGTATACTTCACAAATCTTACCTTGTGGCCCGTTTGGGCTGAGCCTTCTCTTTTTTCTTCCCTTTTTTTTCCTATCTCTGTCTCTCTCTCCCTTTTTTTTCCTTTTTTCTTTCCCCTTTTTTTTTTCTTTCATCTTCTCTATTTCTTTATCTTTTCTCTCTCATTTGGGTGGGGAACCCTGATTGTGCAGAAGTGTTCCAGGGTGCACTTTGACTGCACCACAATCGATAAGTGCAGCTGCATCTGTTCAGTCATCTCTTACCAAAATGACTAGGAGGAGGAATACCCAACAGAAGAAAAATACAGAGGATGGACCTTCTGCAACAGAGCTAATGGCTATCGACATAGACAATATGTCAGAAAAGGAATTCAGACTAACAATTATCCAGGCAATAGCTAGGTTGGAGAAAGCCATGGATGTCCAAAGAGAATTGATTAGGGCAGAACTGAAAGCTACCAGGGATGATGCTCACAATGTTAGGGCAGAACTGAAAGCCACCAGGGATGATGTTCAAAATGCTCTCAAGGAGTTCCAATCTAATCTAAATTCTCTAAAAGCTAGGGTAACTGAGACAGAAGATAGAGTTAGTGATCTGGAGGACAAACAGATAGAGAGAAAGGATCAGGAGGAAGCCTGGAACAAATAGCTCAGAAGCCACGAAAACAGAATCAGGGAAATAAATGATGCCATGAAATGTTCCAATGTCAGAATTATTGGAATCTCTGAAGGGAAGGAAAAAGAAAGAAGTCTAGAAGATATGTGGAAGAAGTTGTCTATGAAAAATTTCCCAATCTCACGAATGGAAACAATGTTCATGTACTAGAGGCAGAGAGATTTCCTCCCAAGATTTTAGATTCTCCAAAGTCCTCACGACACCTTATAGTTAGAATGAGGAATTATGTTTCACGACAGACCCTCTTAAAAGCAGCTAGGACAAAGAAGCTCCTTACATACAGAAGAAAGCCCATTAGAATAACGTCAGACCTTTCCACAGAGACCTGGCAAGCCAGGAAGGGCTGGCAAAATATATTCAGAGAACTAAATGAGAAGAACATGCAACCAAGAATACTCTATCCAGCAAGACTGACATTTAAAATGGATGGAGAGATAAGGAGTTTCCAAGACCGGCAAGGCTTAAAAGACTATGCAACCACCAAGCCGACACTGCAGGAAATATTAAGGGGGGGTCCTATAAAAGAGAAAAAATCCTAAGAATATCATTGAACAGAAATATAGAAACAATCTACAGACAGAAAGACTTCAAAGGCAACACGATGTCAATAAAAACCTATCTCTCGGGGCACCTGGGTGGCTCAGTGGGTTGAGCCGCTGCCTTCGGCTCGGGTCATAGTCTCGGGGTCCTGGGATCGAGTCCCGCATCGGGCTCTCTGCTCAGCGGGGGGCCTGCTTCTCTCTCTCTCTCTGCCTGCCTCTCTGCCTACTTATGATCTGTTTCTGTCAAGTAAATAAATAAAATCTTAAAAAAAAAAACACAAAACCTTTAAAAAAAATAAAAATAAAAAAAATAAAAAAAAACTATCTCTCAATAATCACTCTCAATGTGAATGGCCTAAATGCGCCCATAAAGTGGCACAGGGTTGCAGATTGGATAAAACGAAAGGACCCATCCATATATTGTCTACAAGAGACCCATTTTGAACCTAAGGATACATCCAGACTGAAAGTGAAGGGATGGAGAAGCATCTTTCATAAGAAGACCGGGTAGCGATTCTCATATCAGATAAATTAGATTTTAAACTAAAGACTGTAGTCAGAGATACAGAAGGACACTACATAATTCTTAAAGGGACTATCCACCAAGATGATCTAACAATTGCAAATATCTATGCCCCCATTATGGGAGCAGCAAATTGCATAAGAAAACTATTAATAAAGATAAAGTTATATTGATATGAATAAATAGATGGTAGGAGAACTTAATACGCCTCTCTCAGTAATAGACAGATCATCAAAGCAGAAAATTAATAAAGAAATAAGAGCATTGAATGAAACATTGGACCAGATGGACCTCATAGACATATACAGAACATTCCACCCTAAAACAACAGAATACTCATTCTTCTCAAGTGCACATGGAACCTTCTCCAGAATAGAGCACATACTGGGTCATAAAGCAGGACTCAACCGATACCAAAAGACTGACATTATTCCCTGCATATTCTCAGACAACAAGTCTTTGAAACTGGAGCTCAATCACAAGGAAAAGTTCAGAAGGAACTCAAACACCTGGGAGCTAAAGACCACCTTGCTTAAGAATGCTTGGATCAATCAGGAGATCTAAGAAGAACTTAAACAATTCATGGAAACCAATGAGAATGAAGACACTTTGGTCCAAAACCTATAGGATACAGCAAAGGCAGTTCTAAGGGGGAAATACAGAGCCATCCAAGCCTCCCTCAAAAAAATTGAAAAATCCAGAATACACCAGCTGTCTCTACTCCGTAAAGAACTGGAGAATCAACAACAAATCAAACCAACTCCACATGCAAGAAGGTAAATAATCAAGATTAGAGCAGAGATCAATGAGGTAGAACCAGAGATACAGTAGAACATATCAATGAAACTAGAAGCTATTTTTTTGAAAGAATCAATAAGATCTATAAACCATGGCCACACAAATCCAAAAGAAAAGAGAGAAAGCCAAATTAATAAAATTATGAATGAAAAGGGAGAGATCACAACTAACACCAAGGAAATGGAAACAATCATCATAAATTATTACCAACAGTTATATGCCACTAAGCTAAGCAACCTAGATGAAATGAAAGCATTCCTGGAAAACTATAAACTTCCAAAATTGAACCAGGAAGAAATTGACAACCTGAATAGACCGATATCTAGTAATGAGATTGAAGCAGTGATCAAAAACCTCCCAAAAAACAGGAGTCCAGGACCTGACGGATTCCCTGGGGAATTCTACCAAACATTCAAAGAAGAAATAACACCAGTTCTCCTGAAGATGTTCCAAAAAATTGAAGCAGACTGAAAACTTCCAGAATGTTTTTATGAAGCCAGCATTACCCTGCTCCCCAAACCAGGCATAGACACTACCAAAAAGGAGAATTTCAGACCAATATCACTGATGAATATGGATGCTACGATCTCAACAAGATCCTAGCAAACAGGATCCACCAGCACATTAAAAATATTATCCACCATGACCAGGTGGGATTCATCCCTGCGTTACAAGGATAGGTCAACATTCGTAAATCAATCAATGTTATAGAACAAATCAATAAGAGAAGAGAGAAGAACCACATGGTCCTTTCAAATGATGCCGAAAAAGCATTTGACAAAATCCGGCATCCATTCCTGATGAAAACGCTTCAAAGTATAGGGATAGAGGGAACATTCCTGAACTTCATAAAATCTATCTATGAAAGACCCACAGCAAATATCATCCTCAATGGGAAAAAGCGTGTAGTCTTCCCATTGAGATCATTAACATGCTAAAGATGCCCATTCTCTCCACTCTTGTTCAATATAGTATTAGAATTCCTAGCAACAGCAATCAGACAACAAAGAGAAATATAAGGTATCCAAATTGGCAAGGAAGAAGTCAAACTCTCTCTCTTTGCAGATGACATGATTCTTTATATGGAAAACCCAAAAGACTCCACCCCAAACCCACGAGAACTCATACAACAATTCAGTAACGTGGCAGGACACAAAGTCAATGTACAGAAATCAGTGGCTTTCTTATACACTAACAATGAAAATACAGAAAGGGAAATTAGAGAATTGATTCAATTTAGTATAGCACCAAGAACCATAAGCTACCTGGGAATAAACCAAACCAAAGAGGTAAAGACCTATACTCGAGGAACTACAGAACACTCATGAAAGAAATTGAAGAAGACACAAAAAGATGGTAGACCGTTTCATGCTCTTAAATCAGAAGAATAAACATTGTTAAAATGTCTATACTTCCTTTTTTCCATTGTATATTTTTTCCTGTTTCGTCGAAGATTATTTGACCATAGAGTTGAGGGTCCATATCTGGGCTCTCCACTCTGTTCCAGTGGTCAATGTGTCTGTTTTTATGCCAGTACCATGCTGATTTGGTGATCACAGCTTTGTAGTAAAGCTTGAAATCAGGTAATGTGATGCCGCCAGTTTTGTTTTTGTTTTTCAACATTTCCTTAGCAATTCGGGTCTCTTCTGATTCCATACAAATTTTAGGATTATTTGCTCCAGCTCTTTGAAAAATACTGGTGGAATTTTGATTGGAATGGCATTAAAAGTATAGATTGCTCTAGGCAGTATAGACATTTTAACAATGCTTATTCTTCCAATCCAAGAGCATGGAACGGTCTTCCATTTTTTTGTGTCTTCTTCAATTACTTTCACGAGTGTTTTGTAGTTCCTTGAGTACAGGTCCTTTACCTCTTTGGTTAGGTTTATTCCCAGGTATCTTATGGTTCTTGGTGTTATAGTAAATGGAATCGATTCTCTAATTTCCCTTTCTGTATTGACAAAACAGGAAAAAATTTACAATGGAAAAAAGACAGTCTCTTCAATAAATGGTGCTTGGAAAACTGGAGAGCGATATGTAGAAGAATGGAACTCGACCATTATCTTACACCGTACACAAAGATAAAGTTGAAATGGATAAAAGACCTCAACGTGAGACAGGAATCCATCAGAATCCTAGAGGAGAACATAGGCAGTAACCTCTTTGATATCAGCCATAGCAACTTCTTTCAAGATATGTCTCCAAAGGCAAAGGAAACAAAAGTGAAAATGAAATTTTGGGACTTCGTCAAGATCAAAAGCTTCTGCACAGCAAAGGAAACTCTCAACAAAACAAAGAGGCAACCCACGGAATGGGAGAAGATATTTGCAAAAGACAGTACAGACAAAAGTTTGATATCTAGGATCTATAAAGAACTCCTCAAATTCAACACACACAAAACAGATAATCATACCAAAAAATGGGCAGAAGATATGAACAGACACTTCTCCAATGAAGACATACAAATGGCTATCAGACACATGAAAAAATGTTCATCATCACTAGCCATCAGGGAGATTCAAATTAAAACCACATTGAGATACCACCTGACACCAGTTAGAATGGCCAAAATTAGCAAGACAGGAAACAACATGTGTTGGAGAGGTTGTGGAGAAAGGGGAACCCTCTTATACTGTTGGTGGGAATGCAAGTTGGTGCAGCCACTTTGGAGAACAGTGTGGAGATTCCTCAATAAATTAAGAATAGAGCTTCCATATGACCCAGCAATTGCACTGCTGGGTATTTACCCCAAAGATACAGATGTAGTGAAAAGAAGAGCCATCTGTACCCCAATGTTTATTGCAGCAATGGCTACGGTCGCCAAACTGTGGAAAGAACCAAGTTGCCCTGCAACAGATGAATGGATAAGGAAGATGTGGTCCATATACACGATGGAGTATTATGCCTCCATCAGAAAGGATGAATACCCAACTTTTGTAGCAACATGGACGGGACTGGAAGAAATTATGCTGAGCGAAATAAGTCAAGTAGAGAGAGTCAAGTATCATATGGTCTCACTTATTTGTGGAGCACTACAAAGAAAACGGTGCACATGGGGAGATGGAGAGGAGAGGGAGTTGAGGGAAACTGGAAGGAGAGATGAACCATGAGAGAGTATGAACTCTGAAAAACCACCAGAGGGTTTTGAAGGGGCGGGGGGGGTGGGAGGTTGAGGAACCAGGTGGTGTGTAATAGGGAGGGCACGTACTTCATGGTGCACTGGGTGTGGTGCAAAAACAATGAACACTGTTACACGGAAAATAAAGAAATAAAAAAAATGATAATAAAAAAAATGTCTATACTGCCTAGAGCAATCTATACTTTTAATGCCATTCTGATCAAAATTCCACTGGTATTTTTCAAAGAGCTGGAGCAAATAATCCTAAAATTTGTATGGAATCAGAAGAGACCCTGAATTGCTAAGGAAATGTTGAAAAAGAAAAACAAAACTGGTGGTATCACATTACCCGATTTCAAGCTTTACTAAAAAGCTGTGATCACCATGACAGCATATTACTGGCATAAAAACAGACACATAGACCAGTGGAATGGAGTGGAGAGCCCAGATATGGACCCTCAACTCTATGGTCAAATAATCTTCGACAAAACAGGAAAAAATATACAATGGAAAAAGACTGACTCTTCAATAAATGGTGCTGGGAAAACTGGACAGCTATATGTAGAAGAATGGAACTCGACCATTCTCTTACTCTGTACACAAAGATAAACTCGAAATGGATAAAAGATCTCAATGTGAGACTGTAATCCATCAGAATCCTAGAGGAGAACATAGGCAGTAACCTCTTTGATATCAGCCACAACAACTTCTTTCAAGATATGTCTCCAAAGGCCAAGGAAACAAAAGCAAAAATGAACTTTTGGGACTTCATCAAGATCAAAAGCTTCTGCACAGCAAAGGAAACAGTCAACAAAACAAAGAGGCAACCCACGGAATGGGAGAAGATATTTGCAAATGACAGTACAGGCAAAAGGTTGATATTCAGGATCTATAAAGAACTCCTCAAACTCAACACACACAAACAGATAATCATACCAAAAAATGGGCAGAAGATATGAACAGACACTTCTCCAATGAAGACATACAAATGGCTATCTGACACATGAAAAAATGCTCATCATCACTAGCCATCAGGGAGATTAAAATTAAAACATCATTGAGATATCACCTTACTCCAATTAGAATGGCCAAAAATTAGGAAGATAGGAAACAATGTGTGTTGGAGAGGATATGGGGAAATGGGAACCATCTTCCACTGTTGGTGGGAATGCGAGTTGGTGCAGCCACTTTGGAGAACAGTGTGGAGATTCCTCAAGAAATTAAAAATAGAGCTTCCCTATGACCCAGCAATTGCACTGTTGGGTGTTTACCCCAAAGGTACAGATGTAGTGATATGAAGAGCCATCTGTACCCCAATGTTTATAGCAGCAATGGCCATGGTCGCTAAACTGTGGAAAGAACCAAGATGCCCTTCAATGGAAGAATGGATAAGGAAGATGTGGTCCATATACACGATGGAGTATTATGCCTCCATCAGAAAGGATGAAGACCCAACTTTTGTAGCAACATGGAGAGGACTGGAAGAGGTTATGCTGAGCGAAATAAGTCAAGCAGAGAGAGTTAAGTATCATATGGTTTCACTTATTTGTGGAGCATAACAAAGAACATGGAAGACATGGGGCGATGGAGAGGAGAAGGGAGTTGTGGGAAATTGGAAGGGGAGATGAACCATGAGAGACTTTGGACTCTGAAAAAGTCCAGAGGGTTTCGAAGGGGCGGGGGTTGGGAGGTTGAGGAACAAGGTGGTGCGTAATAGGGAGGGCATGTACTGCATGGAGCATTGGGTGTGGTGCAAAATCAATGAATACTGTTAAGCTGAAAGTAAATAAGTAAAAAATACATATTAAAAAGTTAAAAAAAATAATACCTACAATGTATTTTACCATATCTTGCTAAGGGTTCTAAATGTTTCCTAGACTTTCTATGGATGTGACTACTCTACGCTTCTTGCTCCCTCTTGTGGACGAATTCTTAAATTTGTATGCCTTCACACAATCCTGCATTGCACCAGGCTGTGTGCTAGCAAGCCTCACTTTTTTTTTCCTTTTTTTAAATTAATTTATTTACTTTCAGTGTAACAGTACTCATTGGTACTGTACTGTAAACATTGGGGTACAGATGGCTCTTCTTTTCACTACATCTGTACCTTTGGGGTAAACACCCAGCAGTGCAATTGCTGGGTCATAGGGAAGCTCTATTTTTAATTTCTTGAGGAATCTCCACACTGTTCTCCAAAGTGGCTGCAACAACTTGCATTCCCACCAAGAGTGTAAGAGGGTTCCCCTTTCTCCACAACCTCTCCAATACACGTTGTTTCCTGTCTTGCTAATTTTGGCCATTCTAACTGTTGTAAGGTGATACCTCAATGAGGTTTTAATTTGAATCTCCCTGATGGCTTGTCCCACTTTTTTTAAACAGTGGTGAAGCTAAAGTCAATCTTGTGGTCTCTCAGGCCTGCAAATCCATTGCAGTGTCCTGCTGTTCTCAGTACCTATCTGCCAAAGCGTGTTCTTACCACTGTTGGAAACATGGGTAGGTAGTCTAGCTAAAAGACAGGGATGTGGGTGTGGAGCTTGAAGCACTAAGGGCACCTTGGAGACAATTGGTATGATCCATAGATTGGGTCTCCCCAGAGGCTTATGGGCTAGCTTCTTAAAAGTGTCTGTGATGCATTTAGTAGAATTGATGTCCCTTTCTTTTGCCATTCAAGTGTCCTATCTGCCATTTCTAACAGCCTCTTCCCATGCACAAGTCCTACAAATCACTATTCCGTACTCTGGATGTTGTGAAAGAAGAGTGGGCATATTTGGCAGTGTTCTGCTCAACTGCAAAAGCCAGGCACTGACTTAAGGGCTTCCATCTTCCCTTATGGGAGAAATTGCAGAATAAGAATTTCTATCTTGTCCTGAACTCTGCCTCTTAGAAAAAGATGATCCTGGTAAAATCAAACTCTTCCCTTCACTCTCTCTGAAGTTCCACACTTGTATCATTTTGTTCCAACAATGTTCTGGAACTTTTCTCTTAGACGTAGGGTTTCCTATAAAGGGATTTCTTGTGTGGGTGATTGCTTAATACAGTCTTCTATAGGGGACATTGCACCATGGGTGAAAAGAGCTGAAGATGGACACAGCCACTGAAGAGTCCACAGTCAGGACCAATATCTGTAAGTCTATTGCATAATGCAGAAGTCAAGAATCCTTCTGGACATTGGAGTATGGTGCTGAATGCCACAGCACTCACACAAGCCATGTTGTCCATGAGCAGATGCCTATTGTTGTTGAGGGGGATATAAGTGGATGATGTCTTAATTGGCCATTTTCCTAGTCACTTAACATGTGATTTTTTTAAACGTTCATTTCAATGAGTTTATTTTATTTTATTTTATTTTCAGTGTTCCAAGATTCATTGTTTATGCACCACACCTAGAGCTACCCTATGACCCTGCAATTGCACCGCTGGGTATTTACACCAGAGATACAGATGTAGTGAAAAGAAGGGCCATCTGTACCCCAATGTTCATAGCAGCAATGGCCACAGTCGCCAAACTGTGAAAAGAGTCAAGTTGCCCTTCAACAGATGAATGGATAAAGAAGATATGGTGCATATATACAAGGGAATATTATGCCTCCATCAGAAAGGATGAATACCAAACTTTTATATAAATATGGACAGGACTGGAGGAGATTAAGCTGAGTAAAGCACGAGAGACTGTGGACTCTGAGAAAGATGTGATTTTTATCTTTTATTTTGTTAATGTGGTATCTAAATTTATTTATTATTTATTTATTTATTTATTTATTTATTTATATTTTGAAACATCATTGATGCCAAGAAAAGTCCCACGTGGTCAGAGTATAACTATTTTAAATTCAGTTTGAGGTGTAATGTTGAGTATTTTGCATCAATTTTTATCAGGCATATTGGCCGGCAGTTTTCTTTATGTAAACATTTTTTTTGTCTTGAAATGATATCAGAATAATACTGGATTCATAAAATGGGTCTGGAACTGTGCCCTGATCTTCAATTTTGTGGGAAGTTTCAGAACTATTGGAGTTATTTCTTTAAATATTTCGAAGAATACATCAGTGAACTCATTTTTCTCCTGTACGTATATTTATTTATTTATTTATTTATTTTTCCCATTTTATTTATTTTTTCAGTGTAACAGTATTCATTCTTTTTGCACAACACCCAGTGCTCCATGCAAAACGTGCCCTCCCTATTACCCACCACCTGTTCCCCCAACCTCCCACCCCTGACCCTTCAAAACCCTCAGGTTGCCCCAACATCCCACCCCTGACCCTTCAAAACCCTCAGGTTGTTTTTCAGAGTCCATAGTCTCTTATGGTTCGCCTCCCCTCCCCAATGTCCATAGCCCGCTCCCCCTCTCCCAATCCCACCTCCCCCCAGCAACCCCCAGTTTGTTTTGTGAGATTAAGAGTCATTTATGGTTTGTCTCCCTCCCAATCCCATCTTGTTTCATTTATTCTTCTCCTATCCCCCTACCCCCCCATGTTGCTTCTCCATGTCCTCATATCAGGGAGATCATATGATAGTTGTCTTTCTCCGATTGACTTATTTCACTAAGCATGATACGCTCTAGTTCCATCCACGTCGTCGCAAATGGCAAGATTTCATTTCTTTTGATGGCTGCATAGTATTCCATTGTGTATATATACCACATCTTCTTTATCCATTCATCTGTTGATGGACATCTAGGTTCTTTCCATAGTCTGGCTATTGTAGACATTGCTGCTATAAACATTTGGGTACACGTGCCCCTTCGGATCACTATGTTTGTATCTTTAGGGTAAATACCCAGTAATGCAATGGCTGGGTCATAGGGTAGTTCTATTTTCAATATTTTGAGGAACCTCCATGCTGTTTTCCAGAGTGGTTGCACCAGCTTGCATTCCCACCAACAGTGGAGGAGGGTTCCCCTTTCTCCACATCCTCGCCAGCATCTGTCATTTCCTGACTTGTTAATTTTAGCCATTCTGACTGGTGTGAGGTGATATCTCATTGTGGTTTTGATTTGTATTTCCCTGATGCCGAGTGACGTGGAGCACTTTTTCATGTGTCTGTTGGCCATCTGGATGTCTTCTTTGCTGAAATGTCTGTTCATGTCCTCTGCCCATTTCTTGATTGGATTGTTTGTTCTTTGGGTGTTGAGTTTGCTAAGTTCCTTATAGATTTTGGATACTAGCCCTTTATCTGATATGTCGTTTGCAAATATCTTCTCCCATTCTGTCAGTTCTCTTTTGGTTTTGTTAACTGTTTCCTTTGATACTATATGTGGAAAACCCAAAAGACTCCACTCCAAAACTGCTAGAACTGGTACAGGAATTCAGTAAAGTGTCAGGATATAAAATCAATGCACAGAAATCAGTTGCATTTCTGTACACCAACAACAAGACTGAAGAAAGAGAAATTAAGGAGTCAATCCCATTTACAATTGTACCCAAAACTATAAGATACCTAGGAATAAACCTAACCAAAGAGACTAAGAATCTATACACAGAAAATTACAAAGTACTCATGAAAGAAATTGAGGAAGACACAAAGAAATGGAAAAATGTTCCATGCTCCTGGGTTGGAAGAATAAATATTGTGAAAATGTCTATGCTACCTAAAGCAATCTACACATTTAATGCAATCCCTATCAAAATACCATCCATTTTTTTCAAAGAAATGGAACAAATAATCCTCAAATTTATATGGAACCAGAAAAGACCTCGAATAGCCAAAGGAATATTGAAGAACAAAGCCAAAGTTGGTGGCATCACAATTCCGGACTTCAAGCTCTATTACAAAGCTGTCATCATCAAGACAGCATGGTACTGGCACAAAAACAGACACATAGATCAGTGGAACAGAATAGAGAGCCCAGAAATCGACCCTCAACTCTATGGTCAACTAATCTTTGACAAAGCAGGAAAGAATGTCCAATGGAAAAAAGACAGCCTCTTCAATAAATGGTGCTGGGAAAATTGGACAGCCACATGCAGAAAAATGAAATTGGACCACTTCCTTACACCACACACGAAAATAGACTCCAAATGGATGAAGGACCTCAATGTGAGAAAGGAATCCATCCAAATCCTTGAGGAGAATGCAGGCAGCAACCTCTTCGACCTCAGCCGTAGCAACATCTTCCTAGGAACAACGGCAAAGGCAAGGGAAGCAAGGGCAAAAATGAACTATTGGGATTTCATCAAGATATTTATTTATTTTAATTATTATTAAAATTTAAAGTATTAATTTTAATCCCAGTTAATTAATATACGGGACTATATGAGTTTCAGATGTACAATATGGTGATTCAGCACCTCTATACATCATGTGGTGCTCATTGCAAGTATACTTTTTAATCCCCAATCTGAATTTAAACTATCCTCCCACCCAGCTTGCCTCTGAAAGTCATCAGTTTGTTCTCTATAATTAAGAGTCTTGTTCTATTTTTGTTTTCACATTTGGTATTTTTAATTCTTTTTACTTTTTCAAAATTTAAATTAAATATACTTAACATGTAGAGTATTATTAGTTTCTGGGGTAGAGTTTGGTGATTCATCAGTCTCATAAAAGAGCCAGTGCTCATTATATCAAGTGCCCTCCTTAATGGTCATCACCCAATTACCCCATTCCAGCACCCATCACCCCTTGTTTCCAGGTCTAGGCATGTCTCTACCCTTCATGCTTCTAAAACTGCCAGCCAGCCCCAGTTCACAAATGTGCCTCGAAAGCTCCAGGTTTCAGTCTGGGGGGCTGCCTTAAAGTCATTTCCCCACTGCTACTGGTCTTTGAGTCCGTGCCAGGTGCCCAGTGCAGGAGGCTTTTGTGCTCCAGTGATGTAGGATCATGGAGGCTCCCTTGCCCTTCTCCTTACCCTCTGATATCGCTCCACAGAAACATGACTCCCCTCTTCATACCTTGAAACCAACTGCCAGAGTTATACTGTTTGTAGAGATGGAGATATATATTCTTACATCTCAGGCCGGTATCATGGGTGTTCACAGTGGTCTGGTAGATATCCAGCTCAATTCAGGGGACAGATTGAAATAGGGCCCCCCAGTCCTCCATCATCTTCTCCCCGCCCCACCAAATAAAATAGAATCTGTGATTGCAAAAGAAATTTCCACATTCAGTCAGATAGAAAGACTGGTCATATATTTTTATTTTTTTCTTGTTTCAAAATTTTTAATTTTTTATTTTTAAAGGATTCTTTTTTTAAAGTTTTTAAAAAGATTTCATTTATTTATTTGACAGAGAGAGAGAGAGAGAGAGAGAGAGTGAGAGTACGAGCAGGGGAAGTGACAGGGAGAGGGAGAAACAGGTTCCTGCTGAGCAAAGATCCTGACGCCGGACTCAATCACAGGACCCTGGGATCATGACCTGAGGCAAAGGCAGACTCTTAACTGACTGAGCCACCCAGGTGCCCTCCCACCCCAAATTTTTAAATATAAAAAGTATGAATTGAAAACTCTCCCAGCTCTGTCTCATCCATCCTGGTTCCCACCTCTCTGTTTTGCTTCTTAAGTTCCACACCTGAGTGAAATTATATATTTGTCTTTCTCTGACTGGCTTATTTCACTTAGCATTATATCCTCTAGATCCATCCATGTCATTGCAAATGAAAACATTTCATTCTTTTTGATAGTTGAGTAATATTCCATGACATATATATGTATCTATGTAGATATATAGATACATATAGATATCAATATCTATATCTATCTAGATATCTATCTATCTAGAAATTGATATCTAGATATCTATCATCTATATCATCTATCTATCTATCTATATATATATATATAAAATTTCATCTTTAGGGGCGCCTGGGTGGCTCAGTGGATTAAGCTGCTGCCTTCGGCTCAGGTCATGATCTCAGGGTCCTGGGATCGAGCCCCGCATCAGGCTCTCTGCTCCGCAGGGAGCCTGCTTCCTCCTCTCTCTGCCGGCCTCTCTGCCTACTTGTGATCTCTCTCTCTCTGTCTCTCTCAAATAAATAAAATCTTTAAAAAAAAAAAAAAAAAAAAAAAAAAAAAAAAAATTTCATCTTTATCCATTCATCTGTCAACAGACATCTGGCCTTTTCCCATATTTTGGCTATTGTGGACATTGCTGCTATAAATGTTGGAGTGCAGATGTCCCTTTGAAAAGCTATGTTAGTATGTTAGTATCTTTGGAAAAAATACCTTCTAATGCCATTGCTGGGTCATAGAGTAGCTCTATCTCTAACTACTTGAGAAAACTTCCAACGGTTTTTCAGAGTGGCTACACTATAAGGGCCTACTTAGCCAGAAGGAGCCATTTTGTAGTTTATGCAGTAAACTTAGATTGACCCTATGCAGTAAACTTAGATTGACTCTGACCTTCCCAGAGGAACGTACTTGCAAAGCCCAGATACAAGGGCGGGTCAGGCCAGGTGGAGAAATTCAATCAGTGGGGCACGCATACTGTCTCTCTAGCTACCAAGAAGAGTGGGCCCCGCATTATGGCAGTTCTGACCAAGGTGATAGGCTAGTTCAAATATCTACTAGAGTGAATTGTAATTCAATTGGCCACCCATGTGTGACCTAGCTGACTGTGCAGATTTCTCTGTGTATTGTAATCTCATTGGCCACCTGTGTGTAGCCAGGCTCAAACACATGACCTTTACTCTATAAAAGTTGGTCTCACTTATTTGTGGATCATAACAAATAACATGGAGGACATGGGGAGATGGAGAGGAGAGGGAGTTGAGGGAAACTGGAAGGGGAGATGAACCATGAGAGACTATGGACTCTGAAAAACAACCAGAGGGTTTTGAAGGGGTGGGGGGGGTGGGAGGTTGAGGAACCAGGTGGTGGGTAATAGGGAGGGCACGTACTGCATGGAGCACTGGGTGTGATGCCAAAACAATGAACACCGTTATGCTGTAAATAAACAAATTTAAAAAAAAAAGTTAGTCTGTGAGGCTGAGAGAGGTCGCCTCTTTGTAAGAGATGGCCCTGACAGGTCAGTTTGATTCTTAATGCTTGGCGCGAAATAAAGCTTTGCTTAACCTTTGCTTTGTATCAGTCTCGCCCCTTTGATTATGGACCCTAACATACACCATGTTGCATTCCCACCAACAGTACAAAAGGATTTCCCTTTCTCCACATCCTTGTCAACATCTGTGTTTTTCCTGAATTGTAAGATTATCCATTCTGAGGGGTGGGAAGTGGTAACTTGTTGTGGTTTTGATTGGTATTTCCCTTACGCTGAGTGATGTTAAGCATTTTTTTAATATGCCTGTTAGTCATTTGTATGTCTTCTTTTGAGAAACATTTGTTCATGTTCTCTGCCTGTCTCTTGATTTTTTCTTTTTGGGTTCGGAGTTTCATAAGTTCTTTAGAGATATTGGATACAATCCCTTTTATTATTAATATATAATGTATTATTTGTTTCATGGGTATAGGTCTGTGATTCATCAGTCTTACACAATTCACAGGGCTCACCACAACACATACCCTCACAAAAGTCCATCACCTAGTTACCACACTCCCTCACCCACCTCACCTCCAGAAAACCTCAGTTTGTTTCCTGAGATTAACAGTCTCTTATGGTTTGCCTCCCTGTTTTCACCTTATTTCATTTGTCCTCTCCTTCCCCTACATTCATTTGTTTTGCTTCCCAAATTCCTCATATCAGTGAAATCATATAATTGTCTTTCTCTGATTGATTTATTTTGCTTAGCACAATACCCTCTAGTTCCATCCACGTCATTGCAAGTGGCAAGATTTCGGTTTTTGGATGACTTCATAATATTTCATTGTATAAATATACCACATCTTCTTTATCCATTCATCTGTTGATGGACATCTAGACTCTTTCCATAGTTTGACTATTATGGACATTGCTGCTATAAACACTGGGCTGTACATGCCCATATGAATCACTATGTTTGTATCTTTGGGGTAAGTACCCAGTAGTGTAACTGCTTGGTCATAGGGTAGCTCTATTCTCAACTTTTTGAGCAACCTCCATACTGTTTTCCAGAGTGGCTGCACCAGCTTACATTTCCATCAACCGTGTAGGAAGTTTCCCCTTTCTCCACATCCTCGCCAACATCTGTCATTTCCTGACTTGTTAATTGTAGCCATTCTGACTGGTGTGAGGTGGTATCTCACTGTAGTTTTGATTTGTATTTCCCTGATGCTCAGTGATGTTGACCACTTTTTCATATGTCTGTTGGCCATTTGGATGTCTTCTTTGCAGAAAGGTCTGTTCATGTCTTCTGCCTATTTCTTGATTGGATTATTTGTTCTTTGGGTGTTGAGTTTGATAAGTTCTTTATAGATTTTGGATACTAGCCCTTTATCTATGTATCATTTCCAAATATCTTCTCCCATTCTGTCGGTTATCTTTTGGTTTTGTTGACTGTTTCCTTTGCTGTGCCAAAGATTTTGATCTTGATGAAGTCCCAATAATTCATTTTTGCCATTGCTTCCCTTGCCTTTGGAGAAGTTTCTAGGGAGAAGTTGCTGTGGCTGAGGTTGAAGAGGTTGTTGCCTGTGTTCTCTTCAAAGAGTTTGATGGATTCCTTTCTCACATAGAGGTCTTTCATCCATTTTGAGTTTATTTCTGTGCGTGGTGTAAGGAAATAGTCCAGATTCATTCTTCTGCATGTGGCTGTCCAGTTTTCCCAACACCATTTTTTGAAGAGACTGTCTTTTTCCCACTGCTTTGGACATTCATTCCTGCCTTGTCGAAAATTAGTTGACATTAGAGTTGATTGCCAATTTTTGTCTTCATTATTCTCTTCCATTGATCTATGTGTCTGTTTTTGTGCCAGTACCAAATTGTCTTGATGATTATAGCTTTGCAATAGAGCTTGAAGTCCAGAATTGTGATGTTGCCAACTTTTGTGTTTTCTTCAACATTCTTCTGGCTCTTTGAGGTCTTTTCTCATTCCATATAAGTTTTAGGATTATTTGTTCCATATCTTTGAAAAGAGTTAATGGTATTTTGATAAGTATTGCATTAAGCATGTGGATTGCTCTAGGTAGCATAGTCATTTTTTACAGTATCTTTTCTTCCAGGGGCGCCTGGGTGGCTCAGTGGGTTAAAGCCTCTGCCTTTGGCTCAGGTCATGATCTCAGGGTCCTGGGATCGAGACTTACTTCGGGTTCTCTGCTCAGCGGGGAGCCTGTTTCCCCCTCTCTCTCTGCCTGCCTCTCAGCCTACTTATGATCTCTGTCAAATAAACAAAATATTTTTTAAAAATATCTTTTCTTCCAATCTAAAGGCATGGAACGTTTTTCCATTTCTTTCCATCTTCCTCAATTTCTTTCATGAGCACTTAATAGTTTTCTGAGTATAGATTCTTTGCCTCTTTGGTTAGGTTTATTCCTAGGTATCTTATGATTTTTGGTGCAGTTGTAAATGGGACCAACTCCTTTATTTCTCTTTCTTCTGTGTTGCTGTTGGTATACAGAAATGCAATTGATTTCTTTGCATTGATCTCACATCCTGACACTTTACTGAATTCCTGTATGAGTTCTAGTAGTTTTGGGGTGGAGTCTTTTGGATTTTCCACATTAAGGATCATATCATCTTCAGAGAGTGAGATTTTGACTTCTTCTTTGCTGATTCAGATGCCTTTTGTTTCTTTTTGTTGTCTGATTGCTAAGGCTAAGGCTTCTAGTATTATGTTGAATAGCAGTGGTGACAGTTAACAGCCTTGCTGTGTTCCTGACCTTAGGAAAAAGCTCCCAACTTTTCCCCATTGATAATGATATTCACTGTGGGTTTTTCATAGATGGATTTGATGATATTGAGATATGTACCTTCTATCCCTACAGTGTGAAAAGTTTTGGTCAAGAAAGGAGGCTGTACTTAGTCAAATGCTTTTTCAGCATCTAATGAGAGTATCATATGGTTCTTGTTCTTTCTTTTATTAATGTATTGTATCACATTGATTGATTTGCAGATGTTGAACCAACCTTGCAGCCCAGAATTAAATCCCACTTGGTCGTGGTGAATAATTCCTTTAATGTGCTATTGGATCCTATTGGCTAGTATTTTGGTGAGACTTTTTGCATCAGCATTCATCAAGGATATTGGTCTGTAATTCACCATTTTAGTGTGGTCTTTTCTGATTTTGGAATCAAGGTCATGCTGACCTCATAAAATGAGTTTGGAAGTTTTCCTTCCATTTCTGTTTTTTTTTTTTTTTTTTTTGGAACTGTTTCAGGAGAATAGGCATTAATTCTTCTTTAAATGTTTGGTAGAATTCCCCTGGGAAGCTGTCTGGCCCTGGGCTCTTGTTTATTGGGAAATTTTTGATGAATGCTTCAACATCTTTACTGGTTATGGGTTTGTTCAGGTTTTCTATTTCTTCCTCATTTGGTTTTGGTGGTTTATAGATCTCTAGGAATGCATCCATTTCTTTCAGATCCTCTGATTTGCTGACATATAGTTGTTCATAACATATTCTTATAATTGTAGAGTTTTTATGGTGTTGGTTGTGTTCACTCCTCTTTCATTTATGATTTTACTAACTTGGGTCATTTCTATTTTCTTTTGGATATGTCTGCCCAGGGGTTTATCAATCTTATTATTTATTTCAAAGAACCATCTCATAGTTTCATTGATCTATTGTACTGTTCTTCTGGTATTTCATTGATTTATGCTCTGATCTTTATTTTTCTCCTCATGCTGGATTTTGGTTTTATTTGCAGTTCTTTCTATAACTTCTCTGGATGTAGGGTTAGGTTGCATATTGGAGGACTTTCTTGTTTCTTGAGAAAGGCTTGTATTGCTACATACTTTCCTCTCAGGACTGTCTATTCGTACATTCCAAAGATTTTGAATGGTTGTGCTTTCATATTCATTTGTTTCCATGATTTAAAAAAAAATCTTCTTTAATTTCTTGGTTGACCCATTCATTCTTTAGTAGGATGCTCTTCAGCCTCCATGTATTTGAGTTATTTCCAAGTTTCCTCTTGTGATTGAGGTCTAGTTTCAAAGCACTGTGGTCTGAAAATATTCAGGCAATGATCCCAATCTTTGATACCAGTTGAGACCCAATTTCTGACCCAGGATGTGATTTATTCTGGAGAATGTTTGATGTGCACTAGAGAAGAATGTGTATTTTGTTGCCTTGGGGTGAATGTTCTGAATATATCTGTGGCATCCATCTCATCCCATGTATCATTTAAATATTTTATTTCTTTGTTGATCTTTTACTTAGATGATCTGTCCATTTCAGTCAGGGGGCTGTCAAAGTTCCTTACTATTATTATATTATTGTCAATGTGTTTCTTTAATTTTGTTATTAATTGGCTTATATATTTGGCTGTTCCCATGTTAGGGGCAGAGATACTTAATATTCTTAGAACTTCTTGTTGTACAGACCCTTTAAGTATGATGTAGTGTCCCTTCTCGTTTTTTATTATAATCTTTGGTTTAAAATAGAATTCATCTCATGTACGGATTGCCACCCCAGTTTTCTTTCGATATCCATTAGCATGATAAGTGGTTTTCCACCTCCTCACTTTAAATCCAGAGGTGTTTTTGGGTCTAAATTGAGTCTCTTGCAGACAGCACATTGATAGATCTTGGTTTTTGTTTTTTGTTTTTATCCATCCATTTAGACTGTGTCTTTTGACTGGAGCATTTAGCCCATTTACATTTAAGGTAACTATTGAAAGATATGCACTTAGTGTCATTGTATTGCCTGTAAGGTGACTGTTATGGTATATAGTCTCTGTTCCTTTCTAGTTTATGTTACTTTTAGTCCCTTTCTTTGCTTAGAGAAATCCTTTCATTATTTCCAGCAGGACTGCATTGGTGTTTGTAAATTCTTTTAATTTTGTTTGTCCTGGATGCTTTTTATCTCTCCTTCTATATTCAAAGAGAGCCAGCTGGATATAGTATTCTTTGCTGCATATTTTTCTCATTTACAGCCCTGAATATGTCATGCAAGTCCTTACTGTTCTGCTAGTTCTCTGTGGATAGGTTGGCTGCCAATCTAATATATCTACCATTTTATGTTACAAACACCATGTCCCGATCTGCTTTTAGGATTTTCTCTTTGTCTCTGGGACTTGCAAGTTTTACTATTAGATGAATAGTTATTGACCTCTTTTTATTGATTTTGAAGGGGGTTCTCTGTGCCTCCTGAATTATGATACCTGTTTCCTTCCCCAAATCTGGGAAGTTTTCCACTATAATTTTCTCCAATATACATTCTGCTCCCCCCCCATTTCTTTCTTCTTCTCCTGGGGTTGCAACTATTCTAATATTGCTTCATCTTATGGTACCACTTATCTCTCAAATTCTCCCCTCATGATCCAGTAGTTGTTTATCTCACTTTTTCTCAGCTTCTTTATTCTCCATCATTTCGTCTTCTATATCACTAATTCTCTGTCTGACTCATTTATCCTAGCAGTAAGAGACTCCATTTTTTTATAGTTTAAATTTATTTATTTTTTTCTGTGTAACAGTATTCATTGTTTTTGCACAACACCCAGTGCTCCATGCAATACGTGCCCTCCCTATTACCCACCACCTGTTCCCCCAACCTCCCACCCCCGACCCTTCAAAACCCTCAGGTTGTTTTTCAGAGTCCATAGAAGAGACTCCATTTTTTATTGTATCTCATTAATAGCATTTTTTATTTCAACTTAATTAGATTTTTTATTTTTACTTTATTTTTTATTTATATTTGTATTGATTTATTTATTTAAAACCTGGTTTTATTTTTTTCTGTGTTCAAAGATTCATTATTTATGCATCATGCTCAGTGTTCCATGTAATATGTGCCCTCCTTAATACCCACAACCAGGCTCACTCACCACTCACTGCTCTCTCCTCCAAAAACCACAGTTTGTATCTCAGAGTCCATAGTTCCTCATGGTTCATCTTCCCTTCTAATTTCCCTCAAGTCCCTTCTCCTCTCTTTCTCCCAATGTCCTCCGTGTTATTCCTTGTGCTCCACAAGTAATTGAAATGATATGATAATTGACTCTCTCTGCTTGACTTATTTCACTCAGCATAGTCTCCTCCAGTCCCAACCATGTTGATAAAAAATGTTGGGTATTCATCCATTCTGATTTAGGTGTAATATTCCATTGTATATATGGACCATATCTTCTTTATCCATCTGTCTGTTGAAGGGAATCCTGACTCTTTCCACAGTTTGGTGATTTTGGTCATTGCTGCTATTAACATTGGGGTGCAGATGGACTTCCTTTTCACTAAATCTGCATCTTTGGGGTAAATGCTGATAGTGCAATTGCAGGGTTATAGCGTAGCTCTATTTTTAATTTCTTAAGGAATCTTCACACTGTTTTCCAAAGTAGCTGCACCAACTTGCATTCCCACCAACAGTGTTAGAGGGCTTCCCTTTCTCCAAATTCTCTCCAACATTTTTTGTTTACTGTCTTGTTGATTTTGGCCATTCTGACTGGTGTAAGGTTGTATCTCAGTGTGGTTTTGATTTGAATCTCCCTGCTGGCTAATGATGATGAATATTGTTTCATGTTTCTGTTAACCATTTTTATGTCTTCTTTGGAGAAGTGTCTGTTCATGAACTCTGCTCATTTTTTGATGTTATTATCTGTTTTTCGAGTGTTGAGTTTGAGGAGTTCTTTATAGATCCTGGATATCAGTCCCTTGTCTGTGGTGTCATTTGTGAATATCTTCTCCCATTCTGTGGGTTCCCTCTTTGTTTTGTTGACTGTCTCCTTGGCTGTGCAGAAGCTTTTAATTATGATGAAGTCCCAAAAATTCAATTTTGCTTTTGTTTCCATTAACTTTGGAGACATGTCTTGAAAGACGTTGCAGTGGCCAATGTCTAAGAGGTTACTACCTATGTTCTCCTCTAGGATTTTGATAGATTTCTGTCCCCCATTGAGAACTTTTATCCATTTCGGGTTTATCTTTTTGTATGGTATAAGAGAATGTTTGAGTTTCATTCTTCTATACATAGCTGTCCAATTTTCCCAGCACCATTTATTGAAGAGACTGTCTTTTTTCCACTGGTCATGTTTTCCTACTTTGTCGAAGGTTATTTCACCATAGAACTGTGGGTCCATATCTGGGCTCCCTACTCTGTTCCACTGGTCTATGTGTCTGTTTTTGTGCCAGTCCCATGATGTTTTGGTGATCACAGATTTGTAGTGATGCTTGATATCAGGCAACGGGATGCCCCAGTTTTGTTTTTCTTTTTCAACATTTCCTCACTAATTCGGAGTCTTTTCTGTTTCCAAACAAGTGTTTGGATTTTTTGTTCCAGTATTGTCATTATTTATGCATCATGCTCAGTGTTCCATGTAATGAGTCAGACAAAATACCAGTGGAATTTTAATCTGGATAGCAATGAAATGTAGATTACTCTGGGCAGTGTAGACATTTTAACAATGCTTATTTTTCCGATGCATGAGCATAGAATGCTTTTCCATCTCTCTCTCTCTCTCTTTTTTTGTCTTCTTCCCTTTTTTTCATGAGTGTTCTGTAGTTCCTCAAATACAGATCCTTTACCCCTTTGGTCAGATGGGAGGGAAACCTAATAAAGTTTTCTTATGACTCTTGGTGTTATAGTAAATGGAATTGATTCTCTAATTTCACTTTCTATATTTTCGTTGTTAGTATATAAAAAAGTAACTGATTTCTGTACATTGATTTTGTATACTGCCAAATTCCTGAATTGCTGTGTGAGTTCTAGTAGTCTCGGATTGGAGTCATTTGGGTTTTCCACATAAAGTTTCATGTCATCTGAGAAGAAAGATAGTTTGACTTCTTCTTTGCCAATTGGATACCTTTAGTAATTGTTTGTTTTCTGATTGATGTTGCTAGGACTTCTAATACTATGTTGCACAACAGTGTTGAGAGTTGGCATCCTTCTCGTGTTCCTGATCTCAAAGGGAAGGCTGTCAGCTTTTCCTCACTGAGAATGATATTCACTGTGCACTTTTCATAGGTAGATATTAGGTTGTTGAGGAATCTTCCCTCTATCACTATCCTTTGAAGAGTTCTAATCAGGAAGAGATGCTGTATCTTGTCAAATGCTTTTTCTGCATCAATTACAAGGACCATGTAGTTCTCTCTTCTACAATTACTGCTGTTCTATTACATTGAATGATTTGTGAATGTTGAATCACCCTTGTATTCCAGGGATAAATCCCAACAGGTATTGGTGCATCATATTTTTAATATACTGTCAGATCCTATTAACTAGGATCTTGTTGGGAATCTTAGCATCCACCTTCATCAGGGGTATTCGTATGAAATATTCCTTTTTGATGGGGTCCTTGCCAGATATGGGAATCATGGTAATCCTGACTTCACAGAAAGAGTCTGGAAGTTTTGCTTCTGTTGGCATTTTTTAAAAGAGCTTCAGGACAATAGGTATTTTTTCTTATTTGAATGTTTGGTAGATTTCCCTAGGAAATTTGTCAATTCCTGGGCTCTTCGTTTTTGGAAGGTTTTTGATCACTCCTTCAATATTATTATGAGATATTGGTCTATTCAAGTTGCCAATTTCTTCCTGTTTCATTCTTGGACGTTTTTAGGCTTCCAAGAATGAATCTATTTCTTCTAGGTTTCTTTTTTTTTAAATTTATTTATTTATTTTCAGCATAACAGTACTCATTGTTTTGCACCACACCCAGTGCTCCATGCAATACATACCCTCTCTATTACCGTCCACCTGGTTCCCCAACCTCCCACCTGCGCCCCTTCAAAACCCTCAGGTTTTTTTTTCAGAGTCCATAGTATCTCATGGTTCATCTCCCCTTCCAATTTCCCACAACTCCCTTCTCCTCTCCATCCCCCCATGTCCTCCGTGTTCTTTGTTATGCTCCACAAATAAGTAAAACCATGTGACTTATTTCGCTCAGCATAATCTCTTCCAGTCCTGTCCATGTTGCTACAAAAGTTGGGTCTTCATCCTTTCTGATGGAGGCATAATACTCCATCATGAATATGGACCACATCTTCCTTATCCATTCATCCGTTGAAGGGCATCTTGGTTTTTTCCACAGTTTGGTGACCATGCCATTGCTGCTATAAACATTGGAGTACAGATGGCCCTTCTTTTCACTACATCTATATCTTTGGGGTAAATAGCCAGCAGTGCAATTGCTGGGTCATAGGGAAACACTATTTTTAAATTCTTGAGGAATCTCCACACTGTTCTCCAGAGTGGCTGCACCAACTTGCATTCCCACCAACAGTGGAAGAGGGTTCCCCTTTCTCCACAACCTCTCCAACACACGTTGTTTCCTGTCTTGCTAATTTTGGCCATTCTAACTGGTGTCAGGTGATATCTCAATGTGGTTTTAATTTGAATCTCCCTGATGGCTAGTGATGATGAGCATTTTTTCATGTGTCTGATAGTCATTTGTATGTCTTCGTTGGAGAAGTGTCTGTTCATATCTTCTGCCCATTTTTTGATATGGTTATCTGTTTTGTGTGTGTTGAGTTTGAGAAGTTCTTTATAGATCCTGGATATCAACCTTTTGTCTGTACTGTCATTTGCAAATATGTTCTCCCATTCCGTGAGTTGCCTTTTTGTTTTGTTGACTGTTTCCTTTGCTGTGCAGAAGCTTTTGATCTTGATGAAGTCCCAAAAGTTCATTTTCGCTTTTGTTTCCTTGGCCTTTGGAGACATATCTTGAAAGAAGTTGCTGTGGCTGATATCGAAGAGGTTACTGCCTATGTTCTCCTCTAGGATTCTGATGGATTCCTGTCTCACGTTGAGGTCTTTTATCCATTTCGAGTTTATCTTTGTGTACAGTGTAAAAGAATGGTCAAGTTTCATTCTTCTACATATCGCTGTCCAGTTTTCCCAGCACCATTTATTGAAGAGACTGTCTTTTTTCCATTGTATATTTTTTCCTGTTTTGTCAAGGATTATTTGACCATAGAGTTGAGGGTCCATATCTGGGCTCTCCACTCTGTTCCACTGGTCTGTGTGTCTGTTTTTATGCCAGTACCATGCTGTCTTGGTAATTACAGCTTTGTAGTAAAGCTTAAAATTGGGTAACATGATGCCACCAGTTTCGTTTTTGTTTTTCAACATTTTCTTAGCAATTCGGGGTCTCTTGTGATTCCATACAAATTTTAGGATTATTTGCTCCAGCTCTTTGAAAAATACCGGTGGAATTTTGATCGGAATGGCATTAAAAGTATAGATTGCTCTAGGCAGTATAGACATTTTAACAATGTTTATTCTTCCAATCCAAGAGCATGGAACGGTCTTCCATCTTTTCGTGTCTTCTTCAACTTCTTTCATGAGTGTTCTGCAGTTCCTCGAGTACAGATCCTTTACCTCTTTGGTTAGGTTTATTCCCAGGTATCTTATGGTTCTTGGTGCTATAGTAAATGGAATCGATTCTCTAATTTGCCTTTCTGTACTTTCACTGTTAATGTATAAGAAAGCCACTGATTTCTGTACATTGACTTTGTATCCTGCCACGTTACTGAATTGCTGTATGAGTTCTAGTAGTTTGGGTGTGGAATCCTTGGGTTTTTCCATATAAAGAATCATGTCATCTGCAAAGAGGGAGAGTTTGACTTCTTCATTGTCAATTTGGATACCTTTTGATCTTGATGAAGTCCCAAAAGTTCATATTTGCCTTGTTTCCTTTGTCTTTGGAGACATATCTTGAAAGAAGTTGCTGTGGTCAATATAAAAGAGGTTACTGCCTATGTTCTCCTCCAGGTTTCTGATATATTCCTGCCTCACACTGAGGTCTTTTTTATTTATTTTTTATTTGACAGAGGGAGAGGGATCACAATTAGGCATTGGGCAGACAGAGAGCGATAGGGGAAATCAGTCTTCCTGCTGAGCAGAGAGCCTGATGCGGGGCTTGATCCCTTGACGCTGAGATCTTAACCTGAGCTGAAGGCAGAGGGTTAACCCACTGAGTCACCCAGGCGCCCCACATTGAGGTATTTTATCCATTTCTTTCTTTTTTTTTAAAGATTTTATTTATTTATTTGACAGAGAGGGATCACAAGTAGGCAGAGAGGCAGGCAGAGAGAGTGAGAGGGAAGCAGGCTCCCTGCTGAGCAGAGAGTCTGATGTGGGACTCAGTCCCAGGACTCTGAGATCATGACCTGAGCTGAAGGCAGCAGCTTAAACCACTGAGCCACCCAGACTCCCCATCCATTTCAATTTTATCTTTCTGTACAGTGTAAGAGAATGGTCGAGTTTCAATCTTCTACACATAAGAGATTCTCAGTCTTGGGAAACAAACTGAAGTTGCTGGAAGAGAGGGTGGTGGGGGATGGTGTAACTTGGTGATGGACACTGGGGAGGGTACATGTTGTACTGAGTACTGGGTATTATATAAGACTGATGAATTTCAGATCTGCACCTCTGAAACAAACAACACATTATATGTTATTTGGTTGAATTTAAATTAATAAAAGAAATTAAGAATTCAATAACTAGGATTAGAAACACACTTGATGCAATGAAAATGTGGATTCTAGAAGCAGAGGAATCAATTGGTGATATAGAATACAAAATAATGGTAAATAATGAAGCTGAATAAAACAGAGAAATAATTATACAGTACACGAATAGACATAAGGAATTCAGTGACTCCATGAAATGTAACATTTGTATTATAGGGGTATTAGAAAAAGAAGAGATTGAAAGGGGGCAGAAAACTTATTTGAATAAAACATAGCTGGAAAGTTCTCTAATCTGGAGAAGGAAAAAGATATCCAGATCCAGGAGACAAAAGGAACTCCCATCAAAATCAACAAAAGCAGGCCAACAAAAAGACATAGTGTAAATAAAATTTTAAAATATAGTGATAAAGAACAAATCTTAAAAACAGCAAGACAAAATTAATCCCTAACTTCAAAGGCAAGACCGAAAAGTCTAGCTACAGACCCCTCAATGGAAACTCAGCAGGCCAAAAGAGAGTGACATGATATATTCAAAGTACTGAATGTGAAAAATCTGCAAAGAATACTCTCTAGCAAGGCTCAATTCAGAACAGAAGTAGATAGAAAGAGTTTCCCAAGCAAGAAACAAAAGGTGTTGGTAGGGAGGAGGATGGAGGGGAACCCTGGCGCACTTTTGGTGGGAATGCAAACTGGTGTTGCCATTCTAGAAAACAGCATGGAATTTCCTTAACAAGGTAAAAATAGAACTACCCAAGGATCTAGTGATTACACTACTATGTATTTATCCAAAAGATAAAAAAAAACAACAAAAACAAAAACAAAAAAACAGATTCAAATATGTACATGCACTCCGATATTTATGGCAACACTATCAACAGCCAAAATATAGAAAGAGATCATATGTCCATCGACTAATGAATGGGTAAAGCAGATGTGGAATATATACACATACACACACAATGGAGTATTCCTCAATCATCACTAGGAATGAAGTCTTGCCATTTGTAGTGGTGTGGATGGAGCTAGAGAGTATTATGCTAAGTGAAATACATCAGTCAGACAAAGACAAATATCATGATTTGACTCACGTGTCCAATTTAAGAAACAAAAGAGATTGACTATATGGGAAGGATGAAAGAAAGAGAGGGGGAGAAGCAATCTATAAAAGACTCAACTATGCAGAACAAATTGAGGGTTGTTGGAGGGAGGTGAATGGGGGATAAACCAGATGGATGATGGATTTTAAGGAGAGCTGTAGCTATTATGATCCCTGGGTTTGTAAGTGATGAATCACTGAGTTCTACACCTGAAGCCAATTTTGCACTGTATGTAAACTAAATAAATAAAAATTTGAAGAAAAAAAGAGTTTCCCAGGAAAACAAAGACTAAACTACTAAGCCAGCCCTCCAAGAAATATTAACAGGGACTCTCTCAGTGCAAATTGGCAAAGACAAAAGATTAGAGCAAAATTCCATGAACAACAGAAAAACAAGTAAAATAGCAATCAATACATGCATATCAATAAATATATATTTTTTTCTTTTCCAAGCTGTTACAACTTTATCCATTCATCAGTTGATGGATATTTGGGATCTTTCCATACTTTGGCTAATGTTGGTAATGCTGTTACAAACATCAGGGTGTATGTATCTCTTTGAATCACTACTTTTGTATCCTTTGGGTAAATACATGGTAGTGCAATTGCTGGGTCATAAGGTAGCTTTCTGTTTTTAACTTTTTTAGGAAACTCCATACTCTTTCTCAGAGGGGCTGAACCAGTTTCCTTTACCACTGACATTGTAAGAGGGTTCCTGTTTCTCCACATCCTTGCCAATACCTGTTTCTTCCTGTGTTGTACATTTTAACCATTTGGACAGGTGTGAGGTGATTACTCATTGTAGTTTTGATTTGTATTTCTCTGATCATGAGTGATGTTCAGTACATTTTTGTGTGTTTGTTAGCCATCTGTATGTCTTCTTTGGAAAAAAAATCTATTGCCCATTTTTGGAGTGGTCATTTATTTTTTGATTATCGAGTTTTATATAAGTTCTTTATATATTTGGTATAAGCCTTTTTCTGGTATGTCATTTGCAAGTATCTTCTATTCTAAGGGTTGCCTTTTAGTTGTGTTGATTTTTTTCCCTCATTGTACAGAAGTGTTTTGTTGTTGTTAGTTTTTATCTTGATGAAATCACAATACTTTCTTTTTTGCTTTTGTTTTCCTTGCCTCAGGAGACAAATCTAGTATGAAGTTGCTATGGTGTATGTCAAAGAGCTTACTGTCTGTGTTCTCCTCTAAGATTCTGAAGGTTTCCTGTATCATATTTAGTTTTTTTTATTCATTTTGAACTTTTGTGTGTGCCATAAGAGAGTGATTTATTTCCATTATTTTGGATGTTGCTGTCCAGTTTTCCCAAAACCATTTCTTGAAGAGACTTTTGTTCAGCTTTTCAGTGATAAAAACAATTAAATCGTTCTATTTGAAACAATATGGATGGCTCTAGAGAATATAATATTAAGTGAAATAAGTGACTCAGGGTAAGACAAATACCAAATGATTTCACTAATGAGGAATTTAAGAAACGAAACAAGGAAACAATGGAAACAAAAGAGACAAACCAGGAAACAGATTCTTAACTACAGAGAACAAACTGATGGTTACCAGAAGGGAGGTGGGTGGACAATTGTGAAATAGTTGAAAGGGACTAAGAGCACACTTAACTCAATGGGAACTGAGTAAAATACATAATTGTGGTTTTTTTAAATATATTTATTTATTTATTTTTAAAATTTCTTTTTAGTGTTACAGAATTCATTGTTTATGTACCACACCCAGTGCTCCATGCAATACATACCCTCCATAATACATACCACATGGCTCACCCAACCTTCTACCTGCCTCCCCTTCAAAATCCTGAATTTGTTACTCAGGGTCCACCATCTCTCAGGTTTTTCTCTCCTTCCAATCTCCCTTAACTCAGTTCTCCTCTCCATCTCACAATTTCCTCCATGTTATTCCTTATGCTCCACAAATAAGTGAAACCATATGAAAATTTACTCTCTCTGCTTGACTTATTTCACTTACCATAATCTCTTCCAGTCCCAACCATGTTGATCCGTTTTGATGGAGGCATAATACTCCATAGTATATATGGACCATATATTCCTTTTCCATTCAACATTGAAGGGCATCTTGGTTCTTTTTTTTTTTTAAGATTTTATTTATTTATTTGACAGATAGAGAGAGATCACAAGTAGGCAGAGAGGCAGGCAGAGAGAGAGGAGGGAGCAGGCTCCCCGTGGAGCAGAGAGCCTGATGTGGGGCTCGATCCCAGGACCCTAAGACCATGACCTGAGCTGAAGGCAGCGGCTTAAGCCACTGAGCCACCCAGGCGCCCCAGCATCTTGGTTCTTTACACAGTTTGGCGACTGTGGTCATTGCTGCTGTGATCATTGGTGTGGAGATGGCCCTTCTTTTCACTACATCTGTATCTTAGGGATAAATACCCATTAGTGCAAATTCAGGATCATAGGGAAGCTGTATTTTTAATTTCTTAGGGAATCTCCACACTGTTTTCCAAAGTGGCTGCACCAATTGCATTCCCACCAACAGTGTAAGAGGGATCCCCTTTCTCCACATCCTCTCCAACAAAGGGTTCTTTACTGTCTTTCTAAATTTGACCATTCTAACTGCTGTAAGATGGTATCTCAATGTGGTTTTGATTTGAATCTCCCTGATGGCTAGTGATGATGAACAATTTTTATGTGTCTGTTAGCCATTTGTATGCTCTCTTTGGAGAACAGTCTGTTTGAAGTGATTATCTGTTTTGTATGTGTTGAGTTTGAGGAGTTCTTTATAGATCTTGGGTATCAGCCCTCTGTCTGTAGTGTCATTTGCAAATATCTCCTTCCCATTCCCTGGGTTGCCTCTTGGTTTTGTTGACTGTTTCCTTTGTTGTAAAGAAGCTTATGATCTTTATTATTATTATTATTTCTTTCCAGTGTAGCAGAATTCATTGTTTATGCACCACAACCAATGCTCCATGCAATACATGCCCTCCATAATACCCACCACCTGACTTCCCCTACTTCCCACCCCCCACTCCTGCAAAACCCTCAGATTGTTTTTCAGAGTCCATAGTATCTTATGGTTCATCTCCACTTCAAATTTCCCTCAACTCCTTTCTCCTCTTCATATCCCCATGTCCTCCATGTTATTTGTAATGCTCCACAAATAAGTGAAACAGTATGATAATTGACTCTCTCTGCTTCACTTATTTCACTCAGCATAATCTCTTCCAGTCCCATCCATGTTGATGCAAAATTTGGGTATTCATCCTTTCTGATGGAGACATAATACTCCCTAGTGTATATGGACCTCTTCCTTATCCATTTGTCCATTGAAGGGCATTTTGGTTCTTTCCACAGTTTGGCAACTGTGGCCATTGCTGCTATAAACATTGGGGGTACAGATGGCCCTTCTTTTCACTACATCTGTATCTTTGGGGTAAATACTCACTAGTGCAATTGCAGGGTCATAGGGAAGATCTATTTTTAATTTCTTAAGGAATCTCCACACTTTTCTCCAAAGTGGCTGCACCAACTAGCATTCCCACCAGCAGTCTAAGAGGGTTCCCCTTTCTCCACATCCTCTCCAATACATGTTCTTTCCTGTCTTTCTAATCTTGGCCATTGTAACTTGTATAATGTGGTGTCTCAATATGGGTTTAATTTGAATCTCCCTGTTGGCTGGTGATGATGAACATTTTTTTCATGTGTCTGATAGCCCTTCATATGCCATTGTTGGAGAAGTGTCTGTTTATGACTTCTGCCCATTTATTGACATGATTATCTATTTTGTGTGTTGAGTTTGAGAAGTTCTTTAAAGATCTTGGATATCAGTCCTTTGTCTGTACTGTCATATGCAAATATCTTCTCCCATTCTGTAGGTTCCCTCTTTGTTTTATTGACTTTCCATTGCTGTGCAGAAGCTTTGGAGCTTGATGAAGTCCCAAAAGTTCATTTTTGCTTTGGTATCCTTGGCTTTTGGAGATATATCTTGAAAGAAGTTGCTGTGGCTGATATCGAAGAGGTTACTGCCTATGTTCTCCTCTAGGATTCTGATGGATTCCTGTCTCAAGTTGTGGTATTTTATCCTTTTCGAGTTTATCTTTGTGTACAGTGTAACAGAATGGTTGAGTTTCATTCTTCTACAAGTACCTGTCTAATTATCCCAGCACCATTTGTTGAAGAGACTGTCCTCTTTACACTGTATATTTTTTACTGTGTTGTCGAAGATTATTTGACCATACAGTTGAGGGTCCATTTCTGGGTTCTCTACTCTGTTCCACTGGTATATATGTCTGTTTTTATGCCAGTACCATGCTGTCTTGGTGATCTCAGCTTTGTAGTAAAGCTTGAAATCAGGTAACGTGATGCCCCCAGTTTTGTGATTCTAGTTCAACATTTCCTTAGCAATTTGGGGTCTCTTCTGATTCCATACAAATTTTAGAATTATTTACTCTAGCTCTTTAAAAAATACCGGTTGAATTTTGATTAGATTGGCATTAAAAGTATAGATTGCTCTTGTCAGTATAGACATTTTAACAATGTTTATTCTTCCAATCCAAGATCATGGAATGGTCTTCCATCTTTTTGTGTCTTCTTCAATTTCTTTCATGAGTGTTCTGTAGTTCAATGAGTAAAGGTCCTTTACTTCTTTGGTTAGATTTATTCCCAGGTATCTTATGGCTCTTGGTGCTATACTAAATGGAATTGATTCTCTAATTATCCTTTCTGTATTTTCATTTTTAGTGTATAAGAAAGCAAATGATTTCTGTACACTGACTTTGTATCCTGACATATTTCTGAATTGTTGTATGAGTTCTAGTAGTTTGGGGGTGGAGTCTTTGGGTTTTCCATATAAAGTATCATGTCATCAGCGAAAAGAGAGAGTTTGACTTCTTCATTGCCAATTTGGATACATTTTATTTCTCTTTGTTTTCTGATTGCTGTTGGTAGGACTTCTAATACTATGTTGAAAAAGAGTGGAGAGAGTGGGCATTCTTGTTGTGTTCCTGATCTCAGCGGGAAGGCTGCAAGCTTTTTCCCATTGAGGATGATATTTGCTATGGGTTTTTCATAGATAGATTTCATGAAGTTTAGGAATGTTGCCTCTATCCCTATACTTTGAAGCGTTTTAATCGGGAATGGATGCTGGATTTTGTCCAATGATATTTCTGCATCAATTGAGAGGACCATGTGGTTCTTCTCTCTTCTCTTATTGATTTGTTCTATCAAATTGATTGATTTGTGAATGTTGAACCTTCCTTGTAACCCAGGAATGAATCCCACCTGGTCATGGTGGATAATCTTTTTAATGTGCTGTTGGATCCAGTTTAGTAGGATCATCTTGTTGAGAATCTTAGCATCCATATTCATCAGTGATATTGGTCTGAAATTCTCCTTTTTGGTAGGGTCTTTGCCTGGTTTGGGGATCAAGGTAATGCTGGATTCCTAAAATTAGTCTGGAAGTTTTCCTTCTGCTTAAATTTTTTATTTTTTATTTATTTTTTTTAATTTTTTTTTAAAGATTTTATTTATTTACTTGACAGATAGAGATCTCAAGTAGGGAGAGAGGCAGGCAGAGAGAGAGAGAGG
This sequence comes from Meles meles, assembly GCF_922984935.1. Taxonomy (NCBI): domain Eukaryota; kingdom Metazoa; phylum Chordata; class Mammalia; order Carnivora; family Mustelidae; genus Meles; species Meles meles. The sequence continues at coordinate 50,140,768 of NC_060087.1, forward strand.
AGGAAGCAGGCTCCCTGCCAAGCAGAGAGCCCGATGCGGGGCTCGATCCCAGAACTCTGGGATCATGACCTGAGCGAAAGGCAAAGGCTTTAACCCACTGAGCCACCCAGGCGCTCCTGCTTAAATTTTTTAAAAGAGCTTCAGGAGAATAGGTGTTATTTCTTCTTCGAAGGTTTGGTAGAATTTGCCGGGGAATCCGTCAGGTCCTGGGCTCTTGTTTTTTGGGAGGATTTTGATCACTGCTTCAATCTCATTACTAGATATTGGTCTATTCAAGTTGTCAATTTCTTCCTGGTTCAATTTTGGGAGATTTTATTTTTCCAGAAATGCATCTATTTCATCTAGGTTGCTTAACTTATTGGCATATAACTGTTGATAATAATTTCTGGTGATAGTTTCTATTTCCCTGGTTTAATTGTGATCTCTCCCTTTTCATTCATAATTTTATTAATTTGGGTTTTCTCTCTTTTCTTTTGGATTAGTATGGCCAATGTTTTATCAATCTTATTCGTTCCATCAAAAAAACAGCTTCTAATATCATTAATACATTCTACTGTATCTCTGGTTTCTACCTCATTGATCTCTGCTCTAATCTTGAATATTTCCCTTCTTGTGTGTGGAATTAGTTTAATTTGTTGTTGATTCTCCAGTTCTTTAAGGTGTAGAGACAGCTGGTGTATTCTGGATTTTTCAATTTTTTTGTGGGAGGCTTGGATGGCTATGTATTTCCCCCTTAGGACTGCCTTTGCTCTATCCCTTAGGTTTTAGACTGAAGTGTCTTCATTCTCATTGTTTTCCATGAATTGTTTAAGTTCTTCTTTTTTTTTATTTTTTTATTTATTTGTTTATTTACAGCATAACAGTGTTCATTGTTTTGGCATCACACCCAGTGCTCCATGCAGTACGTGCCCTCCCTATTACCCACCACCTGGTTCCTCAACCTCCCACCCCCCCCCCCGCCCCGCCCCTTCAAAACCCTCTGGTTGTTTTTCAGAGTCCATAGTCTCTCATGGTTCATCTCCCCTTCCAGTTTCCCTCAACTCCCTCTCCTCTCCATCTCCCCATGTCCTCCATGTTATTTGTTATGATCCACAAATAAGTGAGACCATATGATACTTGACTCTCTCTGCTTGACTTATTTTGCTCAGCATAATTTCTTCCAGTCCCGTCCATGTTGCTACAAAAGTTGGGTATTCATCCTTTCCGATGGAGGCATAATACTCCACTGTGTATATGGACCACATCTTCCTTATCCATTCGTCCGTTGAAGGGCATCTTGGTTCTTTCCACAGTTTGGCGACTGTAGCCATTGCTGCAATAAACATTGGGGTACAGATGGTCCTTCTTTGAACTTTTGGGACTTCATCAAGATCAAAAGCTTCTGCACAGCAAAGGAAACAGTCAATAAAACAAAGAGGCAACCCATGGAATGGGAGAAGATATTTGCAAATGACAGTACAGACAAAAGGTTGATATCCAGGATCTATAAAGAACTTCTCAAACTCAACACACACAAAACAGATAATCATATCAAAAAATGGGCAAAGATATGAACAGACACTTCTCCAATGAAGACATACAAATGGCTCTCAGACACATGAAAAAATGTTCATCATCACTAGCCATCAGGGAGATTCAAATTAAAACCACATTGAGATACCACCTGACACCAGTTAGAATGGCCAAAATTAGCAAGACAGGAAACAACGTGTGTTGGAGAGGATGTGGAGAAAGGGGAACCCTCTTACACTGTTGGTGGGAATGCAAGTTAGTGCAGCCACTTTGGAGAACAGTGTTTGATCTCCTGGTTGATCGAAGCATTCTCAAGCAAGGTGGTCTTTAGTTTCCAAGTGTTTGAGCTCCTTCCAAACTTTCCCTTGTGATTGAGCTCCAGTTTCAAAGCATTATGATCTGAGAATATGCAGGGAATAATCTCAGTATTTTGTTATCAGTTGAGTCCTGACTTGTAGTATGTGGTCTATTCTGGAGAAGCTTCCATATGCTTTTGAGAAGAATGAGTATTCTGTTGTTTCAGGGTGGAATGTTCCGTATATATCTGTGAGGTCCATCTGGTCCAATAGTTCATTCAATGCTCTTATTTCTTTATTAATTTTCTGCTTCGATGATCTGTCTGTTACTGAGAGGCATATTAAGATCTCCTACTATCAATGTATTCATATCAATATGACTCTATCTTGATTAATAGTTTCATTATGTAATTGTCTGATTAATAGTTTTCTTCTGAAATTGGATGCTCCCATATTGGGGGCATAGATATTTATAATTGTTAGATCGTCTTGGTGGATAGTGCCTTTAAGAATTATGTAGTTTCCTTCTGTATCTCTGACTACAGTATTTAGTTTAAAATCTAATTTATCTGATATGAGAATCGCTATCCTGGCCTACTTCTGGGGCCCATTGGCATGAAAGATGCTTCTCCATCCCTTCACTTTCACTCTGGGTGTATCTTTAGGTTCAAAATGGGTCTCTTGTAGACAACATATAGATGGGTCCTGTTGTTTTATCCAATCTGCAACCCTGTGTCATTTTCTGGTGGCATTTAGGCTATTCACATTGAGAATGATTATTGATACATACGTTTTCATTGACATCGTGTTACCTTTGAAGTCTTCCTGTAGATTTTCTCCATATTTCTGTTCAATGATATTCTTAGGATTTTTCCTCTTTTATAGAACCCCCCCTTAATATTTCCTGCAGTGTCGACTTGGTGGTCGCATACTCTTTTTAGCCTTGCTGGTCTTGGAAACTCTTTGTCTCTCCATCCATTTTGAATGTCAGTCTTGCTGGATAACATATTCTTGGCTGTATATTCTTCTCATTTAGTGCTCTGAATATATCTTGCCATCACTTTCTGGCTTGCCAGGTTTCTGTGGACATGTCTGACATTATTCTGACGGGCTTTCCTCTGTATGTAAGGAGCTTCTTTGTCCTAGCTGCTTTCAAGAGATCTTGTCTACAATTATGATTTCTCAATTTTACTATCAGGTGCCTTGATATTTTTTAGATTCTATAATCTTGGGGGAAGACCTTTCTGCCTCTAGTACATGAACACTGGTTCCATTCACAAGATTGGGAAAATTTTCATGGAAATTTTGTTCCACAATATCTTCGAGACTTCTTTCTTTCTCCTCCCCTTCAGGGATTCTCATTTATTTCCCGAATTCTGTTTTCATGGCATGTAAGATGTTTGTTCCTGGCTTCCCCCTGATCCTTTTCCTCTATCAGTTTGTCCTCCAGATCACTAATTCTCTTTTCTGTTTCAGTTATCCTCCCTTTTAGAGAATTTAGATTAGGTTGGGACTCATTGAGAACATTTTGAACATCATCCCTGGTGGTTTCAGTTCTGCCCTAACATTGTGAACATCATCCCTGGTGGTTTTCACTTCTGCCATAATCAATTCCATGGCTTTCTACAACCTAGCTATTTTCTGAATAATTGTTACCCTGAATTCCCTTTCTGGCATATTGTCTATATCGATAGCCATTAGCTGTGTTGCAAAAGGCCCATCCTCTGAATTTTTCTTCTGTTTGGCATTCCTCTTCCTAGTCATTTTGGTGAGAGATGGCTGAACGGATATACCTGGATGTACTGACTGTGGTGCAGTGAAAGTGCACCCTGGAATGTTTCTCAGCAATCAATAGTCCCCACCCAAGTGAAAGAAAAAAGAAAGAGAGAAAAAAGAAAAAGTGAGAGAGAGAGAGAGAGAGAGAGAGAGGAAAAAAGGAAAGATAAAATAAAAGAGAAGGCCCAGCCCAAATGGGCCCCAAGGTAGACTTGTGAAGTATACAAAAAAAAAAACAGACAAACAAAAAGACTGATAAAGGTTGATGACAAGTGGAGCATAACAAATAACATGGAGGACATGGGGAGATGGAGAGTAGAAGGGAATGGAGGGAAACTGGAAGGGGAGATGAACCATGAGAGACTATGGACTCTGAAAAACAACCAGAGGGTTTTGATGGGGCGGGGGTGGGAGGTTGTGGAACTAGGTGGTGGGTAATAGGGAGGGCATGTATTGCATGGAGCACTGAGTGTGGTGCAGAAACAATGAATACTGTTAGCTGAAAATAAATAAATAAAAAAAGAGAGAAAATATATATAAAAGCAAACCAAAAAAAGAACCTTGTCACAAAGAACACCACGTACAAGATTTATATACTACCAGGACAACACAAATACACAGAAACACTGGCAGAAGAAAAAGATGAGAGAGTGGTTATAAATTCTCAGTATGGGCGAGGAAGGTTATTTTGATTCTTCCTGGATGTATCTTGATATCTTTGTTAAAGGACTCCACTTTCCTAAGATAAAGGGGGATTAAAAACTGGTTTACCTATAGGCGTAGCATTGATTGGGAAAAGGGGATTACCTTGAAGTTTAACTCTATATGAATATTGAATAATAAAAATTTAAAAAAGAATAAACTAAAGTAAACTAAACTAAAGTTAAAAAAATTAAAAATAAAAGCTAAAGTAAAACATGGCCATATGTATCAAAAAGTTCAGGTTAAATGGTTATTATGGAATTTGATGTACTGGACATCTCACTGTGATGGTAAATAGGCTAAAAAGTTATCTATATAAAAAATCAAAATAAAAATGAACCAGAATAGTGAGAACAAATTAGAAATAAAATTTGTATCTATGAAGTACTAGTGGTTGTTCTCTTGTCTTTTTTTTTTTTCTTCTGGTTGGCTTTCTGGGGGAGGGGCCTGCCCAGTGGGTTTTCAGGCAGTGTTTCCTGAGTTAAGTCCTCCTTCCCCCCTCAAGGGGGTGGGCTCTGAGGATCCGGTTTTTCAGGCTTTTGTTCTCTGGAGGTTTTTTTGTTTGTTTTTTCCTTTGTTCTCTCTGGCCTTGACAGCTTTTAATTATTTTTTTAGAGGTTTAGAGGAAAGTAAACTGCCCCCAGATCTCCCTATCAGAGAGAAGCCTCAGTCTGTTCCCCTCTCAGTACTCCAGAGCACATAAATTTCCTCTTGGCCACTGGCAGAGCATGTTCCCAGTCCGGGTCCCTAGGGATGCAGGAACTCCTCCTTGTACCCAAAACCACAACAGTGGCTGCTGTCTGGGCAGCTCCAGACTGACAGAGAGGTCCCAGGCAGTGATAGAACACTGAGATTTTCCCACTAGCCCAGGCTGGGAGTGCTCCGACTCTCCCGGTCTGGGAGTGATAGGCTGGTTCCTGCATGCACCTCTCTCAGGGGAGGGTATGGGGCACCACTCAGACCCTGATAGCATGGTGTGTCGTGCATGTGGTGAGTTCAAAAATGCTGTGATTCTGCCCACTGGTGAGGCTCCCAGCCCCTCATGGGAGCCCCCACTTAGGCGCTTTCAGGCACGCTGATGGCTCAGGGATCAAGACCTGGCTTCTTCACCACACTCTCTCTGGCTCAGTGCCAGGGGTGGCTGTCCTCCGTCCGGGGACTTAAGCCCCTTTCCCTAACTGCCCTGATTCCCACAATTTTTCCCCACAATCCTTTGCTCTTTTTGAGTGCTTTCAACCAGACTCTAAGTTAATGCTGGTCCCCAGTCACAGGGCACTCTCATATTGGGGTATTACTTTCCAATAGGTAGCTTCTGGTAGCTCCCTCCCCCTTCTGTTTATCTTCCAATATCAGTCTGATATTCCCACTCCGCTTTACCTGCCTACTGGTGTCTTCTGCCCCCATAGAGATCCAGACATGTATAATTCTAATCTCAGGCTGATCCCATGGGTGATCGGAGTTGTTTGCTAGGTAATCAGCTCACTTTAGGGTACAGGCTGAAACAACGCCTCCTCCTAGTTCTCTGCCATCTTGTCTCCCCAAAGCTTATGATCTTGATGAAGTCCCAAAACTTTATTTTCACTTTTGTTTCCATCGCCTTTGGAGACATATCTTGAAAGATGTCTCTGTGGCTGATGTTGAAAGACACCCCCCCCCCCCCCCCCCCCCCCCCCCGTCGCCAACTAATTAACTGCTCTTTTGTTGTGTAAAGAGTACCCCTGCCTGCAAAGACCCTTCCCCCAGGGTTGAATTCAATGTAACTGCTCTTTTGCCTTTCTGTAACTGCCTGGCTTTTAGGATGTAACTAACTAACTGCTCTTTTGCTTTTCTGTAACCGCTTGGTTCCCTCAATACAATGTTAGTTGGTAACTTCATAATAGCTGTTTCTTAGCAAGATAGGGCACTCCCTGCAAACAGCATTCTCGTAAGATATGGTCTAATACCTGACCACATAGGCAGGGGGCCGCATAGTCACGTAGACAGGATACTTTTCTGCTGAATCACAAGGCCTAACTTCCCCTCTTTGTTTCCCTTTCCCGCCTTTTTCTTTGCGCGCGCGGGTCTCCCAAAGCCAATCCGTAAACACCAAGTATGCCTTTTTCAAATGTTCAAATTGTCAGCCAATCAGCTCCGTCTCATCCAAAACTTGTTTGTACCTGTCTATAAAAACCCTGCTCCACTCCAGCCTGGGGGGCTCAGCTAGCAGGAGCTGCTGACCACCCGCAGGCGCCCGCGCTGCAATAAAGAACCTCTTGCTGTTTGCATCCTGTGGCAGTGTTGAATTCTTGGGTAAGGGGATCCACGGGTCTTTCATTTGGAGGTCCCACCGAGATCATCGGACTCCTGCCCAGGGATCCAACCGACTCCCACCGGGAGGTAAGCTGGCCAGCATTTAAAATTTAATAACTGTGTTCTTGTCTCCCGTCTCGTGTTCTCGTTTGTCCTCCGTCCTGCCTATACGCCTGTATAGGATTGTACAACAGCGCGTTGTTGCTTTGTATTTTGGGCAGCTTGAGAAGGAGTTGACGAACTCGGACTTCTCCCCTGCCACCCTGGGGGACGCCCCAGGGATTAAAGGGGCTCGCTTTTTCGGGGCCCCACAAGTATCCGAGGGATACATTTGTTTGTCCGCCACAGGGGAGCCTCTTGGTTCCCCTGGGCGGGTTTTGTCCACCACAGGGAGACCGCGAGGCTCCCTTGGGTCGGTTGAATTTGTACTTTTGGTTTTGTACCGGAATCGCGCAGCGTCCCTCTTGTTAATTGTTTTGTGTGTCTTGCTTATTGTCCTTGGTGTTTTCTTTGACTCTAAAATGGGGCAAACAATTACTACCCCCTTAAGTCTCACCTTAGGACACTGGAGAGATGTCCAAATTCGAGCCAACAATCTGTCAGTGGAAATCAAAAGAAGAAAATGGCAGACCCTTTGTACTTCAGAATGGCCCACCCTCAATGTTGGGTGGCCCAAAGACGGAACCTTTAATATTAATGTTATTTTACAGGTCAAGGAGCGAGTCTTCGACCAGGGACCCCAAGGCCATCCGGACCAAGTACCTTATATCGTAGTCTGGGAAAGCCTGGTTGATGATCCTCCTCCTTGGGTCTCTCCCTTCACCCACCCAAAGCCTAAACCCCTTCTAGACACTACTCCTCCCCCAGCACCCTCCGCTCCCCCTGCTCCACACCCTATCCCAGTACCTACCGACCCTCCCAAACCTTCTTCCTCTTCTAATCTTTATCCTATAATCCCTACAGACCCTCCCAAACCTTCTTCTTCCTCTAATAACGATCCCTCCTCTCCGAGGCATCCAAAACCACAGAAGGTCCTTCCTCCTGAAGACTCCCCCTTAATAGATCTCCTAACCGAAGAACCTCCCCCTTATCATCCACCTCCTCCTGTACAGGCACTAAATTCTACAGGGGAGCCAGATCACCCCCCTGAAGGAGACGACCCCTTGCCATCCCCAATCGCGGGAAGACTTAGAGGTCGCCAGGAACTAACACAGGAGGGGACTTCCAAGCTCTTTCCCTTGCGCCAAGGAAGAGAGCCAGGGAACCTCCAATATTGGCCCTTCTCAGCCTCCGACTTATACAATTGGAAGTCCCATAACCCTTCCTTTTCGCAGGACCCCATAGCCCTAACCGCCTTAATTGAATCCATTCTAGTCACACATCAGCCTACTTGGGATGACTGCCAACAGCTCTTGCAGGCTCTCCTCACCACCGAGGAGAGACAAAAGGTTTTCCTGGAAGCCAGAAAGAACGTCTTAGGAGACGATGGAAGGCCCACACAACTCCCTAATGTGATAGATGCTACCTTCCCTTTGACCCGCCCTGACTGGGATTTCAATACGGCTGGAGGTAGGGCCCACCTACACCTTTACCGCCAGTTACTCATAGCAGGTCTCCATAATGTGGGGCGCCGCCCCACTAATTTGGCTCAGGTAAGACAGGTGACTCAGGGAGCAGAGGAATCTCCAACCGCTTTTCTAGAAAGGCTTAAGGAAGCTTATCGCAGGTATACGCCTTTTGACCCAGATAGTAATGAACAGAGAGGAAATGTTTCAATGGCATTCATTTGGCAGTCAGCACCAGATATCAGAAATAAACTGCAGCGTTTGGAAAGTCTACAAGATTTCTCTTTACAGGATTTATTAAAGGAGGCAGAAAAGATTTTTAATAAAAGAGAAACTCAGGAAGAAAAGGAGGAATGACTTAGGAGGTTGCAGGAAGAGAGAGAGGAAAAACTAAAGAAGGAAGCTGAAGAAAGGGAAGAGAAGCGAGAACGTAAACGAAACAAGGAACTTAGTAAAATCTTGGCCGCCGTAGTGCAAGGCAGCCAGGGCTTAGAGGTAGGGAAGCCAGACAGGGAGGGAGACTTAAGGAGGCCTCGGATAGACCGAGACCAATGTGCCTATTGCAAAGAAAGAGGACATTGGGCCAAGAACTGCCCGAAGAATCCCCAACGCCTTAGAGGAAATGCTAAGCAAGTTACAAGGCTTATGGCTTTAGACGAAGACTAGGGGCGTCAGGGTCAGGAGCCCCCCCCGAACCCCGGGTAACCCTAACCGTTGGGGGGCAACCAGTCACCTTCCTAGTAGATACAGGGGCTCAACACTCTGTTCTAACCAAGAGCCCTGGACCATTAAGTGACCGAATGGCATGGGTTCAAGGAGCAACAGGAGGAAAGCAATATAGATGGACTACGGAAAGAAAAGTACATCTGGCTTCAGGTAAAGTTTCTCATTCATTCCTTCACGTGCCTAACTGCCCCTACCCACTCCTGGGGAGAGATTTATTAACCAAGCTCAAGGCCCAAATCCATTTTGAGCCACAAGGGGCCACTGTGACCGGCCCCAATGGGACTCCTCTACACATCCTCACCCTACAGTTAGAGGAAGAATATAGACTACATGAGGAGCCCCCTCAACCTCAGAGAGACATAGAATCCTGGCTTACGTCTTACCCGCATGCCTGGGCGGAAACAGGAGGAATGGGACTAGCTATTCAGCAGCCCCCTATTCACATACATTTAAAGGCAACCACCGTTCCTGTCAATGTTAAGCAGTACCCCATGTCCAATGAGGCCTACCAGGGCATCAAACCGCACATACGGCGGTTACTAGACCAGGGCATTTTGACCCCATGCCGGTCTCCCTGGAACACTCCTCTGTTACCTGTCAAGAAACCTGGTACCAATGATTACCGACCGGTTCAGGACCTCAGAGAGATCAATAAGAGGGTAGAGGACATCCACCCTACGGTGCCCAACCCTTACAACTTACTTAGCACCCTGCCTCCAACCCACTCCTGGTATACAGTCCTAGATCTCAAAGATGCTTTCTTCTGTTTGAGACTGAGTCCTCAGAGTCAGCCCCTCTTCGCCTTTGAATGGAGGGATCCGGATTTGGGAATATCAGGTCAGTTAACCTGGACACGGCTACCACAGGGGTTTAAGAATAGCCCAACGCTGTTCGACGAAGCTCTTCACCAGGACCTAGCCGACTTCCGGGTAAGACATCCCTCTCTGATCCTGCTCCAATATGTCGATGACATCCTATTAGCAGCTACCAATAAAGAGGACTGCCAAACAGGTACTGGGGATCTCCTACAGGCCCTAGGCCAATTGGGATATAGGGCATCCGCAAAGAAAGCCCAAATTTGCCAGACTAAAGTCACCTACTTGGGCTACGAGTTATATAATGGCCAACGATGGCTGACGGCTGCAAGGAAAGAGACTATATCTGGCATTCCTGCACCTCAAAACCACAGGCAACTGCGGGAATTTCTAGGAACGGTGGGTTTTTGTAGACTATGGATCCCGGGGTTTGCAGAAATAGCGGCTCCTCTGTACCCCTTAACTAAACAAGGTACTCCCTTTGTCTGGACTGAACAACAGCAGCAGGCGTTTGACCATATCAAACGAGCACTCCTTAAATCTCCAGCACTAGGCCTGCCAGACATAACAAAACCTTTCGACCTCTTTATTGATGAGAAACAAGGATTTGCTAAGGGGGTCCTAACTCAAAGACTCGGGCCTTGGAGGCGCCCTATTGCCTACCTCTCCAAAAAGTTGGACCCCGTGGCGGCGGGCTGGCCACCATGTCTAAAAATGATAGCAGCAATCGCGGTCCTCATCAAAGACGCAACTAAACTGACTTTAGGACAGCCCCTAACCATCCTGGCTCCACATACAGTGGAATCTTTAATCCGCCAACCACCGGACCGCTGGCTGTCTAACGCCCGCCTGACTCATTATCAGTCCCTCCTCCTGGACACAGACAGGATCCAGTTCGGACCTGTAGTGACTCTTAACCCCGCAACCTTATTGCCTACTCTTGGAAAGGCACCATTGCATGACTGTCACCAAATCCTTGCTGAAATGCATGGGACACGGCCCGACCTAACTGATCAGCCCATGAAGGATGCAGATCTGACCTGGTATACTGATGGCAGTAGCTACCTGCAGGATGGAAAACGACAGGCAGGAGCGGCCATCACGACCGACTTATATGGGCAAGCGCGCTGCCTGAAGGCACCTCGGCGCAGCGGGCAGAATTAATTGCCCTAACCCAGGCCCTCCAACTGGCAGAAGATAAAAATCTTAATGTCTATACAGACAGCAGATATGCTTTTGCCACTGCCCATGTTCACGGAGAGATCTATCGGCGGAGGGGACTGCTAACCTCAGACGGCAAAGAGATTAAAAATAAGACTGAAATATTGGCCCTATTAAAGGCCTTATTTCTCCCCAAGAAGCTGAGCATAATACACTGCCCTGGCCACCAAAAAGGGGATACCCCCGAGGCGAGAGGAAATCGCCTGGCTGACGCAACGGCCAAACAGGCAGCTTTGGGGCCCCAGCTATTAACTGTCACCATACTCACTGGGACGGAAGGGATAGATGGGACACCCATTTGGAATTATGAGGAGGCCGACTTGGACTTCATACAGAAGTTAGGGGCCGATTACAACTCAGCCCTGAACCGATGGGAATACCAGGGAAAAGCCATAATGCCCATAAAAATGGCAAAAGAATTAATAAATCATCTTCACCAGTTGACTCATTTAAGTGCAAGTAAAATGAAGACCCTAATGGATAGGGCAGATCTAAAAGACTTTATCCCCAAAAGAAACTTCCTTCTTCATCAAGCGGCCGCTAATTGCAAAGCCTGTGCTCAAGTTAATCCTGGAAAGACTGTTATTGGACCAGGGGTCCGGGTACGTGGTCATCGACCTGGCACACATTGGGAGGTTGACTTTACCGAGATTAAACCTGGCATGTATGGATATAAATATCTTTTATAGTTTTTTTAGATACCTTTTCAGGATGGGTAGAAGCCTTTCCTACCAAAAAGGAAACTGCCAACATAGTTGCCAAGAAATTGTTGGAAGAAATTTTCCCTAGGTATGGAATGCCCGAGGTACTGGGGTCTGACAATGGGCCTGCCTTTGTCTCCCAGGTAAGTCAGTCGGTGGCCAAGCTTCTGGGGATTGATTGGAGACTACATTGTGCTTATAGACCCCAGAGTTCAGGACAGGTAGAAAGAATGAATAGAACCATTAAGGAGACTTTAACTAAATTACTGCTTGAAACTGGCTCTAAAGACTGGATATTGCTCCTACCTCTAGCACTCTATCGGGCCAGGAACACCCCAGGCCCGCATGGCCTAACTCCCTTTGAAATTCTCTATGGTGCTCCGCCCCCTGCTGTCACATTCTTTGCGCCAGATATCTCTGCTCATTCCCCCTCCCCCTCTATACAGGCCCATCTGCAAGCCTTGCAGCTGGTACAACAAGAGGTCTGGAAACCCCTGGCAGCCGCCTACGAGGAGAAACTTAACACCTCACTGCGGCCCCATCCCTATAAAATTGGGGACACCGTCTGGGTCCGCAGACATCGAGCCACAAACCTCGAACCCCGTTGGAAGGGACACTACACAGTACTCCTGACAACACCCACGACACTGAAGGTCGACGGAATCGCAGCCTGGGTCCACGCCTCCCACGTGAAAGCAGCATACCTGGAAGAACAAACTGGACACCTTCGGGACTCAGAATGGACCGTCCGACGATCCTCGAATCCACTAAAGATAAGACTCATTCGCCACTAGTTTTATTCTTTGTTTACTCTCTCCTCTCATTTGGAGGTTCCAGCCCACATCTCCCCAAACAATTAACTTGGCAGGTCATCTCTCAGACGGGGGAAGTTGTCTGGTCCATTACGGGCCTACATACCCCTGGTAATTGGTGGCCTGCTCTCACCCCTGACGTCTGTCAGTTAGCTGCTGGGTTAGACGAATGGGATATTCCCACTGCCGATCCCTCTAACCTTAGACCTGAAATGACGGGAGCCTCATCGGAATGGACGAGTCGCCCGGAAGGCTGTCGAAAGCCAACAAACCGATGTAATTTGGCCGATAGAGATTTTTATATCTGCCCCAAGGATGGCAGGGATCGCAACACTGCATTTAGATGTGGAGGTTACCAAGAATATTTTTGTGCTAAATGGGGATGTGAAACTACTGGAGATGCTTATTGGAGACCCTCTTCTTCCTGGGACTCCATTATAGTCCGTCGAAATTATACCAAACCAATCGTGGGCGTTGGATATCATGGTGACCCCACTCTCTGCCCAGGGGGACATAACAAGCTCAATTGCTCCTCGGGCTATTGCCTCCCTTTAAGCATTACTTTTATAAAGGACAGAGCTGCTCTCGATATTACCCAATGGATAACAGGAAAAACTTGGGGCCTTAGATGGTATCTCACAGGAAAGGATAAAGGTCTCATCTTCAAAATTAAACTCAAGGTTGAAAACCCCCAGACCCGTCCAGTAGGACCTAATATAGTCCTACCAGACCAAAGACCCCCTAGCCCTCGTCGGCCCCCTATAGGTCCCTACTCGACCCCTGCCGATATTAGATTATCCTTAAGGCATAACACCAGCACCTCCAGCGGGGCCTCCACACCCTCCAGTACTAGTCCAGCTAATATATCCCCAGGCCCAGGAACAACATCTCCCGGAACTGGGGATCGACTCATCAATTTAATAATAGGGGCATACAAGGCCCTCAACTACTCCGATCCCACTCGTGCTAAAGATTGTTGGCTCTGCCTAGTCTCCAACCCCCCTTATTATGAAGGTATAGCTACTGTCGCTAATTTCACCAACCACACTAACCCCCCGACTACTTGTACTTCCCTTGGACACAGGTTGACCCTCCCTGAAGTATCCGGCCAGGGACTATGTTTAGGCACAGTGCCCACCTTCCATCAGGCACTATGCAACACGACTGCTGCCATTTCTCCCAGTGATTACTATTTAAAAGCACCCAACGGAACATATTGGGCTTGTAACACCGGCTTAACCCCTTGTATCGCTGCCCGGCTTTTAAATGCCACTGCAGACTACTGCATTTTAGTCCAACTTTGGCCCAGAATAACTTACCACAGTTCAGAAACCATCCTCGACCTCTATGAGGGGAAAGAAAAGTTCCAATACCGGAGGGAACCCATAACCCTGACTATAGCTCTATTGTTAGGAATTGGAGGAATAACAGCAGGAATTGGAACAGGAACTTCTGCCTTACTTCGAGGCAACCAGCTTATGCAGTTACAAGTCACTATGACTGCTGATCTTGAGGCTATAGAGAAATCAATCACGGCCTTAGAAAAATCCTTAACTTCCCTCTCAGAGGTCATGCTACAAAATAGAAGGGGGTTAGATCTACTGTTCCTAAAAGAAGGAGGACTGTGCGCAGCCTTAAAGGAGGAATGCTGTTTTTATGCTGACCAAACTGGGGTGGTTAGGGAGACAATGGATAAACTTTGAGAGAGATTAGCCCAAAGGAGAAGGGATTTTGAATCCCAGCAAGGCTGGTTTGAAGGCTGGTTCAATCGATCACCTTGGTTCACAACTTTATTGTCCACCCTCATGGGACCCCTTATTATTCTATTATTGATTTTATCATTTGGCCCTTGCATCCTAAGTAAACTCGTCCAGTTCATGAAAGACCGCTTGTCGGTAATTCAGACCATGGTACTGACACAGCAATACCAACTCCTTAAACAAACAGGGTCCCGGACTAGCTCAATGCAAGGGCAGGACATGCAAGAACAGGACGAATGGATATAAGATTCTATCCATGAACAAGAAAGAGGGGGGAAATGAAAGACCCCCCCGTCGCCAACTAATTAACTGCTCCTTTGTTGTGTAAAGAGTACCCCTGCCTGCAAAGACCCTTCCCCCAGGGTTGAATTCAATGTAACTGCTTCCCCCAGGGTTGAATTCAATGTAACTGCTCTTTTGCCTTTCTGTAACTGCCTGGCTTTTAGGATGTAACTAACTAACTGCTCTTTTGCTTTTCTGTAACCGCTTGGTTCCCTCAATACAATGTTAGTTGGTAACTTCATAATAGCTGTTTCTTAGCAAGATAGGGCACTCCCTGCAAACAGCTTTCTCGTAAGATATGGTCTAATACCTGACCACATAGGCAGGGGGCCGCATAGTCACGTAGACAGGATACTTTTCTGCTGAATCACAAGGCCTAACTTCCCCTCTTTGTTTCCCTTTCCCGCCTTTTTCTTTGCGCGCGCGGGTCTCCCAAAGCCAGTCCGTAAACACCAAGTATGCCTTTTTCAAATGTTCAAATTGTCAGCCAATCAGCTCCGTCTCATCCAAAACTTGTTTGTACCTGTCTATAAAAACCCTGCTCCACTCCAGCCTGGGGGGCTCAGCTAGCAGGAGCTGCTGACCACCCGCAGGCGCCCGCGCTGCAATAAAGAACCTCTTGCTGTTTGCATCCTGTGGCAGTGTTGAATTCTTGGGTAAGGGGATCCGCGGGTCTTTCAATGTCAAAGAGGTTATTGCCTATGTTCTTCTCTGGAATTTTGATAGATTCCTGTCTCATGTTGAGGTCTTTTATCCATTTCGAGTTTATCTTTGTGTATGGTGTAAGAGAATGGTCAAGTTTCCCAGCACCATTGATCGAAGAGACTATCTTTTTTCCACTGGATATGTTTTCCTGCTTTGTCAAAGATTATTTGACCATAGAGCTGTGGGTCCATATATGGGTTCTCTCCTCTGTTTCACTGGTCTGTGTCTCTTTTTGTGCCAGTACCATGCTGTCTTAGTTATCACAAATTTTTAGTAAAGCTTGAAATCAGGCAACATGATGTCCCCAGTTTTCGTTTTCTTTTTCAACATTTCCTTAGTAATTTGGGGTCTCTTCTGGTTCCATAGAAATTTTAGGATTGTTTGCTCCAGCTCTTCGAAAAATGCTGGTGGAATTTTGATCAGGATGGCATGGAAGGTATAGATGGTTCTAGGCAGTATAGACATTTTAACAATGATTGTTCTTCCAATCCATGAGCATGGAATGTTCTTCCATATTTTTGTGTCTTCTTCAATTTCTTTTATGAGTATTCCGTAGTTACTTGAGTACAGATCCTTTCCCTGTTTGGTGAGGTTTATTTCCAGGTATGTTATGGTTTTTGGTGCTGTAGTAAATGGAATCGATTCTCTAATTTCTCTTTCTGTATTTTCATTGTTAGTGTATAAGAAAGCCACTGATTTCTGTACATTGATTTTGCATCCTGCCACATTACTGAATTGCTGTATGAGTTTTAGAAACTTGGGGTGGAGTCTTTTGGATTTTCCTTATAAAGTATCATGTCGTCTGTGAGGAAAGAGAGTTTGTCTTCTTCTTTGCCTGTTTGAATACCTTTTTTTTCTTTTTGTTTTCTGATTTCTATTGTCAGGACTTCTAGTACTATGTTGAACAACAGCGGTGAGAGGGGACAACCTCCTCGTGTTCCTGGTTTCAAAGGGAAGACTATCAGCATTTCCCCATTGAGAATGATATTCACTGTGAGTTTTGCATAGAGAGATATTAAGAAGTTGAGGAATGTTCCCTCTGTCACTATACTTTGAAGCATTTTAAGCAGGAACCAGTGTTGTATCTTTTCAAATGTCTTTTTCTGCATCAATTGAGAGGACCATGTGGTTCTTCTCTCTTCTCATTGATTTATTCTTTCACATTGATTGTTTTGTGAATGTTGAACCACCCTTGCAACCCAGAGATAAATCCCCCTGGTCACGGTGGACAATCTTTTAAATGTACTGTTGGATCCTATTAGCTATGATCTTGTTAAGAATCTTGGCATCCATATCCATCAGGCATATTGGTCACAAATTCTCCCTTTTAGTGGGGTCTTTCCCTGGTTTGAGGATCAGGGTAATGCTGGCTTCATAAAAAGTGTCTGGAAGTTTTCCTTCTGCTTCAATTTTTTGAAACAGCTTCAGGAGAATAGGTATTATTTCTTCTTTGAAAGTTTGGTAGAATTCCCCTGGGAATCTGTCAGGTCCTGGGCTCTTGTTTTTTGGGAGGTTTTTGATCACTGCTTCAATCTCGTTACTAGATACTGGTGTATTTAGGTTGTCAATTTCTTCCTGATTCAGTTTTGGAAGTTTATAGTTTTCCAGGAATGCATCCATTTCATCTAGGTTGCTTAACTTATTGGAATATAACTGTTGATAATAATTTCTGATGATTGTTTTTCCATTCCCTTGGTGTTAGTCGTGATCTCTCCCTTTTCTTTCATAATTTTATTAATTTGGTTTCTCTGTCTTTTCTTTTGGATTAGTTTGGGCAGCGGGTTATTGACCTTATTGGCTTTTTCTAAAAACCAGCTTCTAGTTTATTGATGTCTTCTACTGTTCCTCTAGTTTCTAACTCATTGATCTCTGCTCTAATCTTCATTATTTCCCTTCTTGTCCATGGGGTTGGCTTAATTTGTTGATTTTCCAGTTGTTTAAGGTGTAAAGAAAGGGCGTATTTTGGATTTTTCTTTCTTTTCTTTTTTTTTCTTTTTCTTTTTTTTTTTTTTTTTTGAGTGTGGCTTGGATGGGTATGTATTTCCTCCTTGGGACTGACTTTGCTGTATCCCATAGGTTTTGGACTGATGTGTCCTCATTCTCATTGTTTTCCAAGAATTGTTTAAGTTCTTCTTTGGTTGCCTGGTTGATCCAAACATTCTTAAGCAGGGTCGTATTTAGCTTCCATGTTTTTGAACTCCTTCCAAAGTTTTTCTTGTGTTTGAGTTCCAGTTTCAAAACATTGTGGTCTGAGAATATGGAGGGGATAATCTCAGTCTTTTGGTATCAGTTAAGCCTTGATTTGTGACCCAGTAGGTGATCTATTCAGAGAAAGTTCCATGTGTGCTGAAGAAGAATGACTTCTTTTTTGTTTTAGGGTGGAATATTCTATATATATCTATGAGGTCCGTCTGGTCCAATGTGTAATTCAATGCTCTTGTATCTTTATTGATTTTGTGCTTAGATTATCTATTTATTACTGAGAGTGACATGTTAAGATCTTCTGCTATTAATGTATTCATATCAATATGTATCCTTATCTTCATTAACAGTTGTCTTGTGTAGTCAGCTGCTCCTGTATTCAGAGCATAAATATTTACAATTGTTTGATCTTTTTGGTGAATAGAACCTTGAAGAATGACATAGTGTCCTTCTGTATCTCTGATTTCAGTCTTTAGTTTAAAATCTATCTTATCTTCTAGTTTATCTATTATGAAAATAGCCACCCCATCTTTCTTTTGAGGCCAATCGGCATGAAAGATGTTTCTCAATCACTTCACTTTCAGTCTGGATGTATTGTGAGGTTCCAAAGGGGTCTTCTGTAGACAGCATATGGGTGGATCCTGTCATTGTATCCAGTCTGCAGCCCTATGCCTTTTCATCGGAGTGATTAGGCGTTTCAAATTGTGAGTGATTATTGAAACATATGTTTTTATTGACATCGTGTTGCTGTGAAGTCCTTGTTTCTATAGATTGTCTCTAAATTTCTGTTCTATGACAGTCTTGGGTTCTTTCTTCTTTTATAGAAACCCCTTTAATATATCATTTTTTTAAAATTTTTATTTATTTATGTTTTCAACATAACAGTATTTATTGTTTTTGTACAACACCCAGTGCTCCATGCAATACATGCCCTCCCTATTAGCCACCACCTGGTACCCCCAACGTCCCACCCCCCACCCCTTCAAAACCCTCAGGTTTTTTTCAGAGTCCATAGTCTCTCATGGTTCATCTTCCCTTCCAATTTCCCTCAACTTCCTCCTCCTCTCCATCTCCCAGTGTCCTCCATGTCATTTGTTATGTTCCACAAATAAGTGAAACCATTGGATACTTGACTCTCTCTGCCTGACTTACTTCACTCAGCATAATCTCTTCCTATCCAGTCCATGTTGATACAAAAGTTGGGTCTTCATCCTTTCTGATGGAGGCATAATACTCCATTGTGTATATGGACCACATCTTCCTTAACCATTCATCCGTTGAAGGGCATCTTGGTTCTTTCCACAGTTTGGCGACCGTGGCCATTGCTGCAATAAACATTGGGGTACAGATGGCCCTTTTTTTCACTACATCTGTCTCTTTGGGGTAAATGCCCAGTAGTGCAATTGCAGAGTCATAGGGAAGCTCTATTTTTGATTTCTTGAGGAATCTCCACACTGTTCTCCAAAGTGGATGCACTAACTTGCATTCCCACCAACAGTGGAAGAGGGTTCCCCTTTCCCCATATCCTCTCCAACACACATTGTTTCCTGTCTTGCTAATTTTAGCCATTCTAACTGGTGATAGTTGGTATCTCAATGTGGTTTTAATTTGAATCTCCCTGATGGCTAGTGATGATGAACATTTTTTTCATGTGTCTGATAGCCATCTGTATGTCTTCATTGGAGAAGTGTCTGTTCATATCTTCTGCCCATTTTTTGACTGCCCATTTTTTGATATGATCATCTGATTTGTGTGTGTCGAGTTTCAGGAGTTCTTTATAGATTCTGGATATCAACATTTTGTCTGTACTGTCATTTGCAAATATCTTCTCCCATTCCGCGGGTTGCCTTTTTGTTTTGTTGACTGTTTCCTTTGCTGTGCAGAAGCTTTTGATCTTGATGAAGTCCCAAAAGTTCATTTTCACTTTTGTTTCCTTGGCCTTTGGAGACATATCTTGAAAGAAGTTGCTGTGGCTGATAACGAAGAGGTTACTGCCTATGTTCTCCTCTAGGATTCTGATGGATTCCTGTCTCATGTTGAGGTCTTTTATCCATTTCGAGTTTATCTTTGTGTACGGTGTAAGAGAATGGTCGAGTTTCATTATTCTACATATCGCTGTCCAGTTTTCCCAGCACCATTTATTGAAGAGACTGTCTTTTTTCCACTGTATATTTCTTCCTGTTGTGTCATAGATTATTTGACCATACAGTTGAAGGTCCAAATCTGGGCTCTGAACTCTGTTCCACTGGTCTATATGTCTGTATTTATGCCAGTACCACACTGTCTTGGTGATCACAGCTTTGTAGTAAATCTTGAAATCAGGTAACGTGATGACACCAGTTTTATTTTTGTTTTTCAACATTTTCTTAGCAATTTGGGGTCTCTTCTGATTCCATACAAATTTTAGGATTATTTGTTCCTGCTCTTTGAAAAATACCAGTGGAATTTTGATCAGAATGGCATTAAAAGTATAGATTGCTCTAGGCAGTATAGAAATTTTAACAATGTTTATTCTTCTGATCCAAGAGCATGGAACGGACTTCCATCTTCTCATGTATTCTTCAGTTTCTTTCATGAGTGTTCTGTAGTTCCTTGAGTACAGATCCTTTACCTCTTTGGTTAGGTTTATTCCCAGGTATCTTATGGTTCTTGGTGCTATAATAAATGGAATCGATTCTCTAATTTCCCTTTCTGTGTTTTCATTGTTAGTGTATAAGAAAGCCACTGATATCTGTACATTGACTTTGTGCCCTGCCACGTTACTGAATTGCTGTATGAGTTCTAGTAGTTTGGGAGTGGAGTCTTTTGGGTTTTCCATATGAAGAATCATGTCATCTGCGAAGAGAGAGTTTGACTTCTTCCTTGCCAATTTGGATACCTTTTATTTCTCTTTGTTGTCTGATTGCTTTTGCTAGGACTTCTAATAGTATACTGAACAAGAGTGGTGAGAGTGGGCATCCTTGGCGTGTTCCTGATATCAACGGGAAGACTGCAAACTTTTTCCCATTGAGGATGATATTTGCTGTGGGTCTTTCATAGGTAGATTTTATGAAGTTCAGGAATGTTCCCTCTATCCATACACTTTGAAGCATTTTCATCAGGAACGGATGCTGGATTTTGGCAAATGCTTTTTCTCCATCGATTGAGAGGACCATGTGGTTCTTCTCTCTTCTCTTATTGATATGTGCTATCATATTGATTGATTTGCAAAAGTTGAACCATCCTTGTAACGCAGGGATGAATCCCCCTGCTCATGGTGGGTAATCTTATTAATGTGCTGTTGGATCCTGTTTTCTAGGATCTTTTTGAGAATCTTATCATCCAGATTCATCAGTGATATTGGTCTGAAATTCTCCTTTTTGGTAGTGTCTTTGCCTGGTTGGGGGATCAGGGTAATGATGGCTTCATAAAGAGTCTGAAAGTTTGCCTTCTGCTTCAATTTTTTGAAAGAGCTTCAGGAGAATAGGTTTTATTTCTTCTTTGAAAGTTTGGTAGAATTCCCCAGGGATTCCGTCAGGTCCTGGGTTCTTGTTTTGGGGGAGGTTTTTGATCACTGCTTCAATCTCGTTACTAGATATTGGTCTATTCAGGGTGTCAATTTCTTCCTGGTTCAGTTTTGGGAGTTTTTAATTTTCCAGGAATGCATCCATTTCATCTAGGTTGCTTAGCTGATTGGCATATAACTGTTGGTAATAATTTCTGATCAGTGTTTCTATTTCCTTGGTGTTAGTTGTGATCTCTCCCTTTTCATTCATAATTTTATTAATTTATCTTTGTCTCTTTTCTTTTGGATTCGTGTAGCCAATGTTTTATCGCTCTTATTGATTCTTTCCAAAAACCAGCTTCTAGTTTCATTGATACGTTCTACTGTATCTCTGGTTTCTACCTCATTGATCCCTGCTCTAATCTTGATTATTTCCCTTCTCTCATGTGGAGTTGGTTTGACTTGTTGTTGATTCTCTAGTTCTTTAAGGTGTAGAGACAGCTGGTGTATTCTGGATTTTCAATTTTTTTGAGGGAGGCTTGGATGGCTATGTATTCCCCCTTAGTACGTCTTTGCTGTGTCCCATAGGTTTGGACCGAAGTGTCTTCATTCTCATGGTTTCCATTAATTGTTTAAGTTCATCTTTGATCTCCTGGTTGATCCAAGCATTCCTTTTTTTCCCTAAATTTTATTTATTTGATAGAGAGAGAGAGAGAGATCACAAATAGGCAGAAAGGCAGAAGCAGGTTCCCCGCCGAGCAGAGAGCCTGATGTGGGGCTTGATCCCAGGACCCTGAGCTCATGACCTGAGCCAAGGGCAGAGGCTTTAACCCACTGAGCCACTCAGGCACCCCGATCCAAGCATTCTTAAGCAAGGTGATCTTCAGCTTCCAGGAGTTTGAGCTGCTTCCAAACTTTTCCTTGTGATTGAGCTCCAGTTTCAAAGCATTGTGATCTGAGAATATGCAGGGAATAATGTCAGTCTTTTAGTATCAGTTGAGTCCTGCTTTGTGACCCAGTATGTGGTCTATTCTGGAGAAGGTTCCATGTGCACTTGAGAAGAATGAGTATTCTGTTGTTTTAGGGTGGAATGTTCTGTATATATCTATGAGGTCCATCTGGTCCAATATATCATTCAATGCTCTTGTTTCTTTATTGATTTTCTGCTTGGACGATCTGTCTATTACTGAGAGAGGCATGTTAAGATCTCCTACTATTAGTGTATTCATATCAATATAACTCTTTATCTTGATTAATAGTTTTCTTACATAATTGGCTGCTCCCATATTGGGGGTGTAGATATTTACAATTGTTAGATCGTCTTGGTGGATAGTCCCTTTAAGAATTATGTGGTGTCCTTCTGTATCTCTGACTACAGTCTTTAGTTTACAATCTAGTTTATCTGATATGAGAATCACTACCCTGGCCTTCTTTTGAGGCCCATTGGCATGAAAGATGCTTCTTCATCCCTTCACATTCAGTCTGGGTGTATCTTTAGTCTCAAAATGAGTCTCCTGTGGACTACATATGGATGGGTCCTGTCATTTTATCCAATCTGCAATGCTGTGTCATTTTATGGTTGCATTTAGGCCATTCACATTGAGAGTGATTATTGATAGATACGTTTTTATTGATATCATGTTACGTTTGATGACTTGCTTTCTGTAGATTGTCTCTATATTTCTGTTCAATGATATTCTTAGGATTTTTTCAGTTTTATAGAACCCCCCCTTAATATTTCCTCCAGTGTTGACTTGGTGGTTGCATAGTCTTTTAAGCCTTTCAGGTCTTGGAAACTCTTTATCTCTCCATCCATTTTGAATGCCAGTCTTGCTGGATAAAGTATTCTTGGCTGCATATTCTTCTCATTTAGTGCCCTGAATATATTTTGCCAGTCCGTCCTGGCTTGCCAGGTCTCTGTGGACAGGTCTGACGTTATTCTGATGGGCTTTCCGCTGTATGTAAGGAGCTTCTTTTTCCTAGCTGCTTTCAAGAGGGCCTGCCTAGAATTATAATTCTTCATTCTAACTATCAGGTGTCCTGAGGACTTTTGAGAATCTAAAATCTTGGGGGAAATCCTCTCTGCCTCTAGTACATGACCATTGTTTCCATTCGTGAAATTGGGAAAATTTTCATAGATAACTTGTTCCACTATGTCTTCTAGATGTCTTTCTTTTTCCTCCCCTTCAGGGATTTCCATAATTCTGACGTTGGAATGTTTCATGGCATCATTTATTTCCCTGATTCTGTTTTCGTGGCTTCTGAGCTGTTTGTTCCAGGCTTCCTCCTGATCACTAATTCTATCTTCTGTCTCAATTACCCTAGCTTTTAGAGAATTTAGATTAGATTGGAATTCATTGAGAGCATTTTGAACATCATCCCTGGTGGCTTTCAGTTCTGCCCTAATCAATTCTGTTTGGTCATCTATGGCTTTCTCCAACCTAGCTATTGCCTAGATAATTGTTACCCTGATAATTGTTAGCCTGAATTCCCTTTCTGACATGTTGTCTATGTCGATAGACATTAGGTCTGTTGTAGAAGGCCCATCCTCTGCATTTTTCTTCTGTTGGGCATTCCTCATCCTTGTCATTTTGGTGAGAGATGACTGATTGGATGTAGCTGGATATATCGACTGTGGTGCCATCAAGGTGCATCCTGGAACGCTTCTGAGCGATCAGGAGTCCCCACCCAATGAGAGAAAATAAAAAGTAAAAGAAAAAAGAGAGAGAGAGAGACAGGGAAAAAAGGGTAGATAAAAGAGAAGGCTCAGCCCAAATGGGCCCCAAGGTAAGATTTATGAGGTATACAGACAAAAACAGACAAACAAAAAGACTGATCAAAATATATGACAAGAAGAAAAAATATATATATATATAAAAATATATATATAAAAATATATATATATTTTATATATATATTTTAATATATAAATATATTTATATATATTTATATATTTTATATATATTATATATATATATTATATATATTATATATATATATTTTTTATATATATATATATATAAAAGCAAAAAAAAAAAAAAGGAAGGGAAGAACCTCGTCAAAAGGAACCCCAAGTGTAAGATTTATATGCTATCAGGACAAATACAAATACACAGAAACCCTGGCGGAAGAAAAAGATGGGAGAGTGGTTATAAGTTCTCAGTGTGGGCATGGAAGGTTATTTTGATTCTTCCTGGATGTATCTTGATATCTTTGTTAAAGGACTCAACTCTCCTAAGATGAAGGGGGATTAAAAATCGGTTTACCTATAGGGGTAGCACTCATTGGGAAAGGGGATTACCTTGAAGTTTAACTCTATATGAATATTAGAAAATAAAAATTAAAAAACTATAAACTAGACTAAATTAAATTTTTTTTAAAAAGTTAAAAAAATAGAAAAGCAAAAGAAAATCACGGGTGCTTGTGTCCAAAAGTTCAGGTTAAAAGGTTATTATGGAATTTGATGTACTGGACATCTCACTGTGATGGTAAATAAGTAAAAAAAATTATCTATATAAAAGAAACAAAATGAACCAGAATAGTGGGCACGAGTTAAAAATAAAAGTTGTATCTATGAAGTAGTGGTGGTTGTTTTCTTGTTGTCTTTTTTTTTTCTTCTTTCCTGGTTGGTTTTCTGGGGGAGGGGCCTGCCAGGTGGGTTTTCAGTCAATGATGTTCCCTGAGTTAAGTCCTCCTGCCCCCCTCAAGGGGGTGGGCTCTGAGGAAAATGGTTTTTCTTGCTTGTTCTCTGGAGGTTTTTATGTTTGTTTTTTTCATTTTTTGTTTTATTTATTTATTTATTTTTCTCTCGACTTGACAGCTTCTGATGGTTTCTGGAGGTTTCGAGGAGAGCAAACTGCACCCCGACCTCCCTCTCAGAGAGAAGCCTCTGAGCAGTTTCTGATTTGAGTTCCTTGGGGACGTGGATCTCCTACTTGTATCTAAAACCAAGGCATCAGCAGCTGTCTGGGCAGCTCCAGACTGCCAGAGAGGTTCCAAGCAGTGATCACACACTGAGATTTTCCCGCTGGCCCAGGCTTGGAATTCCTGGTCTTTCCGGGTCTGAGAGCTCCAGGCTGGTTCCTGTGTGCACTCTCTCAGGGGAGGGTGTGGAGCATGCACTTCTCAAGCTCTAATGGCACGTCCTGGTGTGGGTCTAGGAGTGAGCACCGGGCTGGTGCCTCCCCACACCTCTCTCAAGGGAGGGTGTGGGTTGCACGCATCTCAGGCTCTGCTGGCCGGGCCCGGTGTTCTGCCATTTGGCGAGACTCCCAGCCCCTCACAAGAGCTTGACCCCACGCATTCTCGGGCACATGGCTCAGGAGCGCTGGTGGCTCAGGGAACAAGACCTGGTTTCTCCGCCGCACTCTCTCTGGCTCAGTGCCAGGGGAGGCTCTCCTGGGTCTGGATGCTTAAGCCCCTGGCCCCAACTTCCCCAATTCCCACAATTTCCCCACCCCCCACCATCCTTTGCTCTTTTGGAGTGTTTTCAACCAGACTCCAAGTTAATGCTGGTCCCCAGAGCAGGGCACTCTCGTATTGGGGTAATACTTTCCAATCGGTCACCTCTGGTGGCTCCCTCCCCCTTTTGTTTATCTTCCAATATCAGTCCGACATTCCCACTCAGCTTTGCCTGCCCACTGGTGTCTTCTGCTCCTGTAGAGATCCAGACGTGTATAATTCTAATCTCAGGCTGATTTCATGGGTGATCGGAGTTCTTTGGTAGGTAATTAGCTCATTTTAGGGTACAGGTTGAAATGGCGCCTCCTCCTACTTCCCCGCCATCTTGTCTCCCCGCTCTTTAATATTTCTTGTAGTGCCGGGTTGGTGGTCACATAATCCTTAAACCTCGCTGGTCTTGGAAGTTCATTATCTCTTCATCCATTCTGAATGTGATCCTTGGTGGATAAAGTATTCTTTGCTGCATGTGCCTCCCATTTAGTGCCCTGAATATGTCTTGGCAGCCCTTTATGGCTTGCCAGGCTTCTGCAGACAGGCCTGATATTATTCTGATGGAGAATTTGTTCAACTATATCTTCTAGTCTTCTCTCTTTCTCCACCCCTTCTGGGATCCCAATAATTCTGATGTTGAAACATTTCATGACATCATTCATTGCCCTAATTCTGTTTTCATGGTTTCTAAGCTGTTTCATCTATTCCTCCTCCAGATCTTTTTTCTCTATCACTTTGTCCTCTAGATCACTAATTCTATCTTCTGCTTCGTTTACTCTATCCATTAGAATATTTAGACTAGATTGGATCTCATTATAGTATTTTTAAGTTCTGCCTGATCATCTCTCACATTTTGCTTAGAGATACTATGTTGCCATTAATGGTTTTCTCCAACCTAGCCATTGCCTAAATAACTTATACCCTGAACTCACTTTCTGACATGCATTTTATGTTCATATCCAATAGTCCTGATAGAGAGGAAGTCTCTGAATTTTTCCTATGTTGGGTGTTCCTCCTCATAGTCATTTTTGTGAGAGGAGGTTGATGGGATTCAGAGCTGAATATTTCAACTATGATGCAGTCAAGGTGCACCCTGGAATGCCTTGCAGCAATCGGAAGTCACCACCAAAAGGAAGGAAAAAAGAAAAGAAGAGAGATAGAGGGAAAAGAGAAGATCCAGCCAGAATGAGCCCTGAAACTAAGATTTATAAGGTATACAAACAAAAACGGTCAAACAAACAAAACTAAAGTAAATGACAAGAAAACAAAAGGATCTCAGCCAAAATGAACCCCAAGGGTAAGATTTATATAATACCAGATGAAACAAATACACAGAAACACTGACAGAAGAAAAAGATGGGAGGATTTGCATAAATCCTTGATGTGGTCAAGGATGATTATTTTGATACTTCCTGGATGTATCTTGTTATCTTTGTTAAAGGAGTCAACTTTCTAGAGATAAAGGGAGATTAAAACGTGTTTATATATAGGGGTAGTATTTATTAGGGAAAGAGGATAACCTTGAAGCTTATATTTATATGTATATTAAAAAAAGAAAAATTGGAAAGAAAAAGAAAAACAGGTTTATGTATGAAAAAAGTTAGTTAAAAGTTTATTATGGAATATGTTGTATTAAATCTCTAGTTGTAACAGTAAGCAATTAACGAAAATTAAAAAGAACAAGACTAGCAAGAACAAATAAAAATAAAAGTTGTATCTATGGAGGGGGACAAGATGTGGGGGAAGTAGGAGGAGGCACCATTTCAACCTGTACCCTATGGTGAGCTGATTACCTACCAAAGAACTCTGATCATCCATTAAATCAGCCTGATATTAGAATTATACACTTCTGGATCTCTATGGGGGCCGAAGACGTCAGTGGGCAGATAAAGAGGAGTGGGAACATTGGACTGATATAGAAGATAAACAACATGGGGAGGGAGCCACCAGAAGCGACCCATTGGAAAGTGATACCCCAATACGCGAGTGCCCGGCAATTGGGGACCAGCATTAACTTAGAGTCTGGTTGAAAGCACTCAAAAAGAGCAAAGGATTGTGGGGGAAAATTGTGGGTTTCAGAGTGGTTAGGAATAAGGGCTTAAGTCCCCAGACCGAGGAAAGCCACCCCTGGCACTGAGCCAGAGAGTGTGGCGAAGAAGCCAGGTCTTGGTTCCTGAGCCACCAGCGTGCCTGAGAGTGTCTGGGTGGTGGCTCCCATGAGAGGTAGGGAGCCTCACCAGCCAGCAGAAACACAGCCTTTTGCACTGTCTCCGCATGCCTTGCTAACAGAGTCTGAGTTACGCCCCACACCCCTCCCTGAGAGAGGTGCATGCAGGCCCCATCTGGCGCTCTCTTGGACTCGGAGAGTCTGAGCACCCCCCAGCCTGGCCAGCGGGAAAATCTCAGCACGCTATTGCTGCTTGGAACCTCTATGGTGGTCTGGAGCTGCCCAGACAGCTGCAGCTATCATGGTTTGGGGTACAAGCGGGAATTCCTGTGACCCAAGAGACCGTGACTGGGAACATGCTCTGCCAGGGGCTGAGGGAGAATTTATGTGCTCTGGAGCATCCAGAGGGGAACAGACTGAGGTTTCTTTCTGAGAGGGAGGTCTGGAGGCAGTTTGCTTTCCTCTAAACCTCGATAAACCATCAAAAGCTACCAAGGCAAGAGAAAACAAATGAACAAAGAAACAAGAAAACCTCCAGAGAACAAAAGCCTGAAAAACCGGATCCTCAGAGCCCACCCCCTTGATGGGGGCAGGAGGACTTAACTCAGGGAACACTGCCTGAAAAACTACTTGGCAGGCCACTCCCCCAGAAAGCCAACCCCCCCCCAAAAAAAAGAAAAAAAAAAAGACAAGAGAACAACCACCACTACTTCATAGATACAACTTTTATTTTTAATCCATTCCCACTATTCTGGCTCATTTTTTTATAGATAAATTTTTAATCTAGCTACCATCACAGTGAGATGTCAAGTATATCAAATTCCATAATAACCTTTTAACCTGAACTTTTGATACATATACCTGTGTTTTTCTTTTGCTTTTCTATTTTTAAAATTTTTTAAATTTAATTTTAGTTTACTTTATTCTTTATTTGTATTTTCTAATATTCATATAGAGTCAAACTTCAAGGTAATCCCCTTTCCCCAATCAATGCTACCCCTATAGATAAACCAGTTTTTAATCTTCCTTTATCTTAGGAAAGTGGAGTCCTTTAACAAAGATATCAAGATACATCCGGGAAGAATCAAAATAAACTTCCTCACGCACACTGAAAATTTATAACCACTCTCTCATCTTTTTCTTCTGCCAGTGTTTCTGGGTATTTGTTTTTGTCCTGGTAGTATGTAAATCTTATACGTGGGGTTCTTTTTGACGAGGTTCTTTTTTTGTTTTTGTTTTTTTATATATATATTTTTTCTTGTTATCTACTTTTGTCAGTCTTTTTGTTTGTCTGTTTTTGTTTGTATACTTCATAAATCTGACCTGGGGGCCCATTTGGGCTGGGCCTTCTCTTTTATTTTATCTCTCTTTTTTTTTCCCCTGTCTTTCTTTTTTTTCTTTCTTTTTTCTTTCTTTTGGGTGGGTCTCTTGATTTCTCAGAAGCATTCCGGGGTGCACCTTGCCTGCCATCTCTCACCAAAATGACTAGGAGGAGGAATGCCAACAGAAGAAAAATTCAGAAGCTGGGCCTTCTGCAACAGAGCCAATGGCTACGGACATAGACAATATGTTGGAAAGGGAATTCAGGTTAACTATTATCCAGGCAATAGCTAGGTTGGAGAAAGCCATGGATGACAAAATGGAATTGATTAGGGCAGAAGTGAAAGCCACCAGGGATGATGTTCACAATGTTCTCAATGAGTTCCAATATAATCTAAATTCTCTAAAAGCTAGGGTAACTGAGAGAGAAGATAGAATTAGTGACCTGGAGGACAGACTGATAGAGCAAAATGATCAGGATGAATCCTGGAACAAACATCTTAGAACCCACAAAAACAGAATTAGGGAAATAAATGACACCATGAAACGTTCCAATGTCAGAATTATTGAATCCCTGAGCGGGAGGAGAAAGGAAGAAGACTAGAAGATAAAGTTGAACCAATTCGTCATGAAAATTTGCCCAATCTGGGGAATGGACCCAGTGTTCCTGTCCTAGAGGCAGAAATGACAACCCCGGAGATCAACGAACCTAGAAATACCTCAAGACACCTAATTGTGAAACTGATGAATTGTAATTTTAGACAGGAACTCTTGAGAGCAGCTAGGGGGAAGAGATTCTTTACTTACAGAGGAAGGTACATCAGAATAATGTCAGACCTGTCCACAGAAACCTGGCAAGCCAGAAAGGGCAGGGAAGACAAATTCAGGGCCTTAAATGAGAAGAAGATGCAGCCAAGAATACTTTATCCAGCAAAGCTGACATTCAAAATGGATGGAGAGATAAAGAACTTCCAAGACTAGCAAGGCTTAAAAAATTATGTGGCCACCGAGCCAGCACTACTAGAAATATTAAGGGTTTGTATAAAAGAAGAAAGAACCCAGGGTGCCTGGGTGGCTCAGTTGGTTAAAGCCTCTGCCTTCGGCTCAGGTCATGATCCCAGGGTCCTGGGATCGAGCCCCGCATTGGGCTCTCTGTTCTGCAGGGAGCCTGCTTCTTCCTCTCTCTCTGTCTGCCTCTCTGCCTCGTTGTGATTTCTCTCTGTCAAATAAATAAAATAAAAAAAAAAGAAAGAACCCAAGAGTATCTTAGAACAGAAATTTAAAGAGACAATCTATCGAAACAAGGACTTCACAGGAAAGATGATTTCAATAAAAACAAATCTTTCAAAAATCACTCTCAACGTGATTGGCCTAAATGCTCCCATAAAATGGCACAGGGTTGCAGATTGGATAAAACAACAGGACTCATCTATATGTCCAAGAGACCCATTTCAAACCTAAGGATACATCCAGACTGAAAGTGAAGGGATTGAGAAGCATCTTTCATGCCAATGGGCCTCAAAAGAAGGCTGGGGTAGCAATTCTCATATGAGATAAATTAGATTTTAAACTAAAGACTGTAGTCATGGGCGCCTGGGTGGCTCAGTGGGTTAAAGCCTCTGCCTTCAGCTCAGGTCATGATCCCAGGGTCATGGGATTGAGCCCCACATCGGGCTCACTGCTCAGCGGGGAGCCTGCTTCCTCCTCTGTCTCTGCCTGCCTCTCTGCCTCTCTGCCTCTGCCTCCTTGTCTGTCAAATAAGTAAATAAAATCTTTAAAAAAAAAGACTGTAGTCATAGATACGGAAGGACACTGCATAATTCTTAAAGGAACTATCCACCAAGAATATCTAACAATTGTAAATATTTATGCCCCCAATATGGGAGCAGCCAATTACATAAAAAACTGCTAATCATCGATGCCTTTTATCTCTCCTATTTTCAATGACAGCTAGCTGGGTATAGTATTCTTAGCTGTATATTTTTCTCATTTACTGCTCTGCAAATAACATGCCAACCCTTTCTGGCCTGCAAGGTTTCTGTGGATAGGTCTGCTGCCAATCTAATTTCAAGATTTTCTCTTTATCTTTGAAATTTGTAATCTTCACTACTATATGTCTAGATTTTGACTCATTTTTATTGATTTTTGAGAGATGTTTGTGTCTCCTGGACTTGAATACTTGCTTCCTTCCCCAGATTAGGGAAGTTTTCAGTTATAATTTGAAATGAACCTTCTGCTCCTTTCTCCTTCTCCTCATTTTCTGGAACCTCTCTTACACAGATAGTATCTTGGTCTATGGAATCACTGAGTTCTCTCTGTCTCTCTTCATGATCTAATAGTTTTCTTTCTCTCCTTTTTTCAGTTTCCTTATTTTCCATAATTTAATCTTCTGTAGCACTGATTCTTTATTCTGCCTCATTCGTCTCCATTTTTATAGCCTCCATTTGGGTTTTCATCTCAGTAATAATAATTTAATTCCAGCCTGACCAGATTTTAGTTATTTTACTTCTATAAGAAGGGATTTTCTATTATCTTCTATGTTTTTTTTCAGTCTTACCTAGTATCTTTATGACCATTGTTTTAAATTTTTGTTCAGACGTCTTACTTATGTCCATATTGCTTAAATACCTGGCAATGAGTGCTACCTCCTGTTTCTTCTTTTTGGGGTGAAATTCTCGATCTCATGATTTTGTCCAGAAGGGAAGAAAAAGAATAAAACAAGAATAATAACAGAAAAAAAAGTTAAAACAAATAAACAAAAACAAATCATTTGTGTGTTTTGGACTGCCTGTTAAAAGCAACTAGATCCCAAAATAGCTCTGGATTCCACTGTGTGGATCTGTTTTGCTCCCTGAAGGTTTTCAGCACCTGTGGGCAACATGAATATGGTGGCACCCTGGAGCAGTAAGTTCATGGCCCCTACTCTTCAGTGAGCCCCCACAGAAAAGCAGCCAATAACCCTTTTTTCCCTTGTTTCCCTCAGAGCTGTGTTTTCACCTGGCCTGTGACTGAACTTTTTTTTTTTTCAGGCATGTGGCTGAGATTCAAAACTCCAAATTTTACAGACTCCTGTGGCACAGATCCATGCTGTTCCTTCCTTGTGAAGGAGAGGGGTCTCACCATGCTTCTGCATTTTGCTGGACCCCTTTCAGGAAAGCAGTTGCACAACCATGCAAAGATTCACAGTTAATGCAACATAGAGCAGAAAGCTTCCACTTAGACTTGGTATTCTTATCTGGTGTCCCCAATCTTATGCCTGGGAACTCTCTTGCCCACAGGCACCACCTGTTCTTCTTGCAGTGCTGGGGGATCCGGAGACCTTGCTGTCACACCTGGGATTCTGCCCCACTTCACCACCTGAGCACATTATGCCAGGGGCATACCCCATGGTAACATACTTCTAAAAAGCTCCAAATTTGCACTCTGCTGCATATAATACTTTGAAGTAGCCTTCTTAAACAGGTTCCCTTCCCTCTGCCATATGTACAGACATATCTCCCTGGAGTCAATTTGTGAACCTCCTACTGTCCAAAAAGTGGTCGTTTTCATACTTGTAGAATTGTAGCATTTCTTTTCTCAGATCTCTGATTGATTTTTCAGGTTTCAGAGTAACTTGATAGCTATCTAGCTGTATTGGAGGGATCAGACAAACTTAGGGTCACCTACTCCTCTGCCATCCTAACTCCTCTCTCTCAAGAATAGTGTTTTTTGAGCCTTAAACAAAATGAAAATCATGTAAGTATACTAACTTAGGAAAAAAAGAGAAATCTTCAAAGATAAAACTATAAATTAAAAAGGAGACATTACAACTATCAACACGGTAATATAAAGCACTAAGTATAAGAAATTAAAACTATAAGCTAATATTCCTGATGAATATAAATGTAAATAATCTCAACAAAATATTGACAAGCCAAATTCATACACACATACACCATGATTGATCTGGACTTATCCCTGGTATTCAAGCACGTTTTCAACATATGCAGATAAATTCGTGTGATACACCATGAAATGAAAGATAAGTGTACAGAATTATCTGAATAGTTATGGAATACATATTTAACAATATTCAATGCACTTTCATGATAAAAAATATGAACAACTCAGGATAGAATGAAATTACCTCAGCATAATAAAGGTTATATATCATGAGACAAAAACTCACATAGTAATCATTAGTGATAAACTGAAATCTCTTTGTCTACAATCAGGAAGAAAACAAGGATATCCATTTTTTCCACTTGTATCTTACATAGTTTTGGAAGACCTTGACAGAGATGTTAGGCAAGCTTACAAAAAGGTGTCCAAATTGTTGGATCTGTTCACAGATGACGTATTTTATGTAGAAACACTTAAATGGGTCCACAAAAAGTTTATAAATAATGAGTAGATCCAGTAAAGTTGAAGGAAACAAAATAAGTATAGAAATATCAGTTTTATTTATCTACAGTACTAACGAAGTATCCACAAAAGAAATTCAGAAAACAATCCTCCATGTGCTGAACCTAAACTGAGGACATGGAGGTTGCAGTTGCTGGGGGAGGGGGTGTTGGCAGAAATGTCTCATTTCATAGAAAAGGTAAAGTTACCACTCCAAAGGCTCATGAAGTTTGAAATAAGATAGTTTGCCACACTAATTCCTACATCCTGAGTAGGACAGATCCTTGGTGGAGACTTCTAGTGATCTTGGGACATAAAGGTGCTAGAATTGTGGAAAGTATTGCTCAAGGAGTTACTAAGTTGAAAGTAAGTTATATTGTCATCCCACTTTACATTTCACAATGTAGAGAATGCAGATTTTGTCTCAATCCTAAAACAAATATCTCCAGAAGAAAGAATCATTGAAAGGAAAGGATTAATGTCAGACAGTACTAGCAGATTTAACTGAAAAAGGAATACAATTTTACATTACATGGGAACAAGCATATTTTCTGAATAAACAGTTGTGGCTGATTCCGCTTTTGCTGGAATTGATCCTTTAGCACCTTTGGATAGAGTCTGCCTTCTAGTTGCAGCATTTCAACAGGCTATGGTGCTGTTGTAAACATAGTCAAGGTGGAGCCTGGCTCTATTTATGCTTTCCTTGGCCAAGGAGGAGTTGGACTAGCAATTATTATGGGCTTAAAGGTGGCTAGTAAGTCCCGGATCATTGGCATGGGCTTAAATAAAGATAAATTCAAAATGGTCAAGTAATTTAGGGTCTCTGAATGTATCAATTGCCAGAACTTCAGTAAAACCATTCAGGAAACGTGTGTTGAGAAGACTGATGGGAAAAATACACCACTCCTTTGAGTGTATGAGTAATGTGAAGGTCATGAGAGCAGTGTTAGAGGACTGTCACAAAGGCTGTAACATCAATGTGGTGGTTGTCATAGCTGCTTCAAATGGAGAAATTGCCATTCACCCATTCCAGCTAATAACAGGCATCACATGGAAAGGCACTAACTTTGGAGAATGGAAGAATACAGCAAGCACCACAAAGCTGGTATCTGAATGTGCATCAAAGAATATAAAAGTTAAAGAATTTGTGACTCACAATTTTTCTTTTGACTAAATTATGAAGCCTTTGAACTGGTGCATGCAGGGAAAAGTATTAAATCATTTGTAAAGATCTAAGTTCGCAAAATGAAAGCCCATCCTTGTTATAAATCTTGTGTTGTGATTGAAGCAACAAGAAAGGTAGAAGCTCTTCCAAGTTCACAACTGCATACACCTTTAGTAACCTACTATAAGGAGTACCATTTACTTATAATTCATGAATCTTTAATCAAAAACAAGCATGATACTGTTGTGAGTCTGTTTTATGGCTTTCCTTTACATGAAAAAATGCTAGCTCATTAAGGGATATATTAACATAATAAAAGTGATTCCTGCTTAAAAACAGAAAACAATTCTATACAATATCATCAAAAATAATGAAGCAGAATAAACTTAACCAAGAATTTGAAGAGATATTTAAACTCCAATGTTTATTATAGTAACTATAATATAAATTAGTCAACAAATATCCAACTATTCAACAAATAATGTAAGGAAAACTAGACAGCTACATCTGAGACTATGGTATTGGACCACAAATTTATACCGTACATAAAAATGAATTCAAAATTGATTAAGGACCTAAATGTGAGACCTGAAACCATAAATTCCTAAAAAAACAGACAGTAGTTTTTTGACATGAGCCATAAAAATGTTTTTAGATATGTCTCCCGTGGTAAGGGAAACAGAAGCAAAATTAAACTATTGGAACTACATGCAAATAAAAAACTTTTGCACAACAACAAAAAATCATCAAAATATATCGTACTGTCTACAAATACTGAAGGTTTGACTTCTTCCTTGCCAGTTTGGATGCATTTTATTATTTATTTATTATTTATTTATTTAGCCTGATTGCTGAGGCTAAGATGTTCAGTACTATTTTAAATAGTAATGGTGAGTGTGGACATCCTTGTTTTGTTCCTGACTCTAGGGAAAAAAGCTCTTTATTTCTCCTTCTGAGGATGTTATTAACTGGGTCTTTTGAATATAGCCTTTATGGTGTTGAGGTATGTTCCATCTATCCTTACATCATTGAAGGTCTTTTTCAAGAAAGGATGCTGTATTTTGTCAAATGCTTTTTCTGCATCATTAAGAGGATCACCTTGATTGATTTGTGAATGTTAAACCTCCCCTGCAGCACAGGAATAAATCCCACTTGATCGTGGTGAATAATTCTTTTAATGTATTGTTGAATTCGACTTGCTAGTATCATGGCGAGAATTTTTGCATCTATATTCATTGGGCCTATTTGTCCTTAATTCTCCTTTTAATGGGGTCTTTGTCTTTTTTCCAAAAAATACGGTTTTGGAATCAAGGTAATGCTGGCTACATGGAATGAGTTTGGAAGTTTCTCTTCCATTTCTACTTTTTGGAAGAGTTTGAGGAATATTGCTAGATATTAACTCTTCTTTAAATGTCTGGTAAAATTCCTGTGGGAATCCATTTGGCCAAGGACTTTTATTTGTTGGGAGATTTTTGATTACTGATTCAGTTTATTTGTTGGTTATAGGTCTGTTCAAATTTTCTATTTCTTCCTGTTTCAGTTTTGGTACTTTGTATGTTTCTAGGAATTTGTCCATTTCTTCCAGGTTTCCCGCTTTGTTGAAATATATTTTTCTCCAAAGTATTTTCTTATAATTGTTTGTTTTTCTATGGTGTTGGCTGTGATTGCTTCCCTTTCATTCTTAATTTTATTTATCTGGGTCCTTTCTATTTCTTTTTGATTAGTCTGGCTGGGGGTTATCAATTTTATTAATTCTTTCAAAGAACTAGCTCTTATTTTTGTTCATCACTTCCACTGTTTTTTGTTTGTTTGTTTGTTTGTTTGTTTTGCATATCATTTATTTCCATTCTAGTATTTATTATTTCCCATCACCTGCTAGATTTAGGCTTTATTTATTGTTCCTTTCCTAGCTCCTTTTGGTGTAAGGTTAGGTTGTGTATTTGAGACTTTTCTTGCTTCTTGAGTTAGGCCTATATAGCAATATACTTCCCTCTTAGGACTATTTTTGCTGCATCCCAAGTGTTTTGGATGGTCATGTATTCATTTTCATTTGCTTCCATGTATTTACTTTTTAATTTCTTCTTTAATTTCCCAGTTAAGCCATTCATTCTTTAGTAAGATGTTCTTGAACCTACATGTATTTGTGGTCTTTCTAATATTTTTTCTTGTCATTGACTTCATGTTGTTGTCCTTCTAATTTTTTTTCTTGTCATTGACTTCAAGTTTTGTAGTGTTGTGGTTAGAAAATGTGCATGGTGGAATCTCAATATTGCTATAGCTGTTTAAGGCTGATTTGTGACCCAGTATGTCATCTCTTCTGGAAATGTTCCATGCACCCTTGAAAATAATGTGCATTCTGCTGCTATAGAATGAAATGTTCTGAGTATATCCACTAATTCCATGTGGTCCAGTTTCCCATTCAAAACCATTGTCTCCTTGGTGATTTTCTTCTTAGACCTGATCATTGCTGTAAGTGGGGTGCTAAAGTCCCCAACTACTATTGTATTATTATCAATGAGTTTCTTTGTGTCTATTATTAATTGATTTATATATTTGTGTGCTTCCATGTTCAAAGCATAAATATTTACAATTGTTAGATCTTGATGGTAGATCCCTTTGTTATGATATAATGTCCGTCTTCAGCTCTTGTTATAGTCTTTGTTTTAAAATTTAGGAGGCCTGACGGTCGCCAAACTGTGGAAAGAACCAAGATGCCCTTCAACGGACGAATGGATAAGGAAGATGTGGTCCATATACACGATGGAGTATTATGCCTCCATCAGAAAGGATGAAGACCCAACTTTTGTAGCAACATGGACGGGACTGGAAGAGATTATGCTGAGTGAAATCAGTCAAGCAGAGAGAGTCAAGTATCATATGGTTTCACTTATTTGTGGAGCATAGCAAAGAACATGGAGGACATGGGTAGATGGAGAGGAGAAGGGAGCTGAGGGAAATTGGAAGGGGAGATGAACCATGAGAGACTATGGACTCTGAAAAACAACCAGAGGGTTTTGAAGGGGCAGGGGGTGAGAGGTTGGGGAACCAGCTGGAGGGTAATAGAGAGGGCACGTATTGCATGGAGCACTGGGTGTGGTGCAAAAACAATGAGTACTGTTACATTGAAAATTAATTAATTAAAAAATATATAATATATACATTAATATATATTATATATAAATACATATATAATATGTATTTATATATTATACATATTTAATATATATACATATATTATGTATACATATATATGTATAATACATATATTATATATACATATTATATATAATATATATTAATGTTAATATATATTATATTACATATTAATTTATATTATATGAATTTATTATATATTTATTATATTGTATATATTTATCATAATATATTGTAGTAATTTATATATATAATATATATTGATTTTAATATATATAATATATTATATATTTATATATATATATATATAGTCTATCTACTTTATCCATTCCTCTGTTGATGGACACTTAGGTTCTTTCTACAGTTTGTCTATTGTGGACATTGGTGCTATAAACATCTGGGTGCACATGCCCCTTAGGATCACTACATTTATATCTTTAGGGTAAATACCAAGTAGCGTGATTGCTGGGTCATAGGGTAGCTCTATTTTCAACTTCTGTGATTGCTGGGTCATAGGGTAGCTCTATTTTCAACTCCATACTGTTTTCCAGAGTGGCTACACCAGCTTGCTTTCCCACCAACAGTGTAAGAGTGTTCCCCTTTCTCCTCATCCTTGCCAACATCTGTCATATCCTGACTCATTAATTTTAGCAATTCTGCCTGGTGGGTGGTGGTATCTCACTGTGGGTTTGACTTGCATTTCCCTGATACCAAGTGATGTTGAGCACGTTTTCATGTGTTCATTGGACATTTGGAAGTCTTCTTATCAGAAATGCCTGTTCATGTCTTCTGCCCATTTGTTCTTTGGGTGTTAAGTTTGGTAATTTCTTTATAGATTTTAATACTAGCCCTTTATCTCATATGTCATTTCCATTCTTTCGGTTGTGTTTTGGTTTTGTTGACTGTTTCTGTTGCTGTGCCAAAGATTTTGATCTTGATGAAGTCCCAATAGTTCATTTTTCTTCTTGCTTCCCTTGCCTTTGTTACTGTTTCTAGGAAGAAGTTGCTGCAGCTGAGGTCGAAGAGGTTACTGCCTGTATTCTCCTCAAGGACTTTGATGGATTCCTTTCTCACGTTGAGGTCTTTCATCCATTTTGAATCTATTTTGTGTGTGGTGTAAGGAAATGGTCCAGTTTTATTCTTCTGCATAAGGCTGTCCAATTTCCCAACACCATTTGTTGAAGAGACCGTCTTTTTTCCATGGGATATTCTTTCCTGCTTTGTCAAAGATTAATCGACCATAGAATTGAGGGGCTATTTCTGGGATCTCTATTCTCTTCGAATGATCTATGTGTTTCTTTTTGTGTCAGTACTGTATTTTCTTGCTGATTACAGCCTTGTAATAGAACTAGAAGTCTGGAATTGTGATGCTGCCAGCTCTCGTTTTCTTTTTCAACATTCTTCTGACTATTTGGGGTCTTGTCTATTTCCATACACATTTTAGGATTATTTGTTCCATTTCTTTGAAAAGAGTTGATAGTATTTTGATAGGGATTGCATTAAATGTGCAGTTTGCTTTAGGTAGTATAGACACTTTCAGAATATATGTTCTTCTAATCCATTTCTTTGTGTCTTCTTCAATTGCTTTCATGAGTACTTTATAGTTTTCTTTCCCTCTTTGGTTTATTCTTAGGTATCTTATTGTTTTGGATGCAACTGTAAATGGGATTGACTCTTTAATTTCTCTTTCTTCTGCCCTATTGTGTATAAAAATCCAAATGTTATCTGTGCATTGATTTTATGTCCTGACACTTGTTGGAGCTGTCACATTGTCTCCCTCCATCCAAGGAAATCCATCTTCCAATTGTCTGATGGATTTCCTGAGTGTTCCAAGTGATCTGACATCAATAGAGCTGAGCTGAGGGACAAGGAAAGCCCTAGTTCCCCTTAATTTTCTACCATCTTAACTTCACCATCAAAACAATCATAAAACATTTCCAAGATCTATAAAGAACTTCTCAAACTCAACACCTAAAAAAACAATATACCAGTCAATAAATGGACAGAAGACATGAACAGACACTTCTCCAAAGAAGAAAGAAAAATTGCCAACAGATACATGAAAAAATGCTCCATGCCCCTTGGCATAAAAAATACAAATAAAAAAATGTGAGATATCACTTTACAGCAGTTAGAATGATGGAAATTTACAAGACAGGGAACAACAAATGCTGGCAAGGATGTGGAAAAAGGGGAACCTTCTTACACTGTTGGTGGATGTAAGCTGGTAGAGCCACTCTGGAAAACGTTATGAAGATTTATCAAGAATTTAAAAATAGAGTTACCCTATGACCCAGTAATTTCACTACTGGATATTTACCACCAAGATACAGACGAAGTGAAAAGAAGGGCCACCTGCACCCGAATGATCATAGCAGTATTGCTTTCCAAAGCAAAACTTTGGAAGGAGTCAAGATGTCCTTCAGTGGATGAATGGATAAAGAAGATATGGTTCATATACACAATGGAATATTACTCAGCCATCTGAAAGGATGAACACCTGCCATTTACAACAACATGGAGGGAGGAGTCAAGATGGCGGAGAAGTAGCAGGCTGAGACTACATCAGGTAGCAGGAGATCAGCTAGATAGCTTATCTAAACATTGCAAACACCTACAAATCCAAAGGGAGATCGAAGAGAAGAAGAACAGCAATTCTTGAAACAGAAAATCAACCACTTTCTGAAAGGTAGGACTGGCAGAGAAGTGAATCCAAAACGACGGGAAGATAGACTGCGGGGGGAGGGGCCGGGTCCCGGCAAGCGGCAGAGCAACGAAGCACAAAATCAGGACTTTTAAAAGTCTGTTCCACTGAGGATGACATTGTTCCAGAGGCTAAACCAGGGTGAAGCCCACGTGGGTTCAGCATGGCCCCAGGTCCCGCAGTGTCACAGAAGGATCAGGGGTGTCAGAGTGTCGCAGAGCTTGCAGGTATTAGAACAGGGAACCTGGCTACAGAGACAAAACCAAGGACTGAACTCTCAGCTGGGGTTACCTTGAACCGGTCACAGGCTGGGTGAGCTCGGAGCATGGCTGGAGGCCGGGGATATGGGAGTGATTGGGCGCTGTTCTCTGGGGGCGCACTGAGGAGTGGGGCCCCAGACTCTCGGCTCCTCTGGCCAGAGACTGGGAGGCCGCCATTTTCATTTCCATCCTCCGGAACTCTACGGAAAGTGTCCAGGGAACAAAAGCTCCTGAAAGTGAACCCAAGCGGATTAATTAGCCCAGACCCTGGTAAGGGCGGTGCAATTCTGCCTCAAGCAAAGACACTTGAGAATCACTACAACAGGGCCCTCCCCCAGAAGATCAACAAGAAATCCAGCCAGGACCAAGTTCACCTACCAAGGAGAGCAGGTTCAAAACAAGGACAGCAGCAGAACTCCAGAGGAAGAGAAAGCAAAGCACGGAACTCTTGGCTTTCTGCCCATGATTCTTTACTCTTAATGTTAATTTAATTTTTTTCAGTTTTTTTTCTTCTTCTGCTAATTTTTTTTAACTTTTACCCCTTTATTTTTTAACATTTTAACGTTTATCTAATATATATATATTTTTTTCTTTATTTGTTTCTTTTTTTCTTTTTTCTTTTTTTTTTTCTGAACCTCTTTTTATCCCCTTCCCCCCCCCCATGATTTGGGGTCTCTTCTGACTTGGTTAAAATGCATTTTCCTGGGGTCTTTGCCACCCTTTTAGTACTTTACTTGCTCCTTCATATACTCTTATCTGGACAAAATGACAAGGCGGAAAAATTCACCACAAACAAAAGAACAAAGGCAGTACTGAAGGCTAGGCAATCAATACAGACATTCGTAATATGTCAGATCTAGAGTTCTGAATAACGATTCTGAAGGTTCAAGCTATGCTCAAAAAAGGCATGGAAGATATTAGAGAAACCC
Source organism: Meles meles (assembly GCF_922984935.1). Lineage (NCBI taxonomy): Eukaryota > Metazoa > Chordata > Mammalia > Carnivora > Mustelidae > Meles > Meles meles. Next base: position 50,182,149 of record NC_060087.1, read on the forward strand.
TGTCTAGAGATATAAAAGCACTTTCTGGAGAAATAAAAGAACCAAAATCTAACCAAGTTGAATGCTTCTGTGCAATCAGGATTCCCCACCCAAATGAGAGAAAAAAGAAAAAAAAAAGAAATAGAGAAAAAAAAAAGAAAAGAAAGAAAAAAGAGAAGAGAGACAGGGAAAAAAAAGGAAGATAAAAGAGAAGGCTCAGCCCAAATAGGCCCCAAGGTAAGAATTATGAAGTATACAAACAAAAACAGACAAACAAAAAGACTGATAAAAGTAATGACAAGAGAAAAAAATATATATATATACATAAAAGCAAAAAAAGGAAGAACCTCATCAGAAAGAACCCCAAGTATAAGATTTATATACTATCAGGACAAACACAAATACACAGAAACACTGGCAGAAGGAAAAGATGGGAGAGTGATTATAAACTCTCAGTGTGGGTGAGGAAGTTTATTTTGATTCTTCCTGGATGTATCTTGATGTCTTTGTTGAGGGACTCAACTTTCCTAAGATAAAGGGGGATTAAAGATTGGTTTGCCTATAGGGGTAATATTGATTGGGGAAAGGGGATTACTTTGAAGTTTAACTCTATATGTATATTGGAAAATAAAAATTAAAAAAGAATAAGCTAGACTAAACTAAAATAAGTTTAAAAAATAGAAAAGCAAAAGAGAAACATGGGTGTATGCATCAAAAAATTCAGGTTAGAAGGTTATTAAGGAATTTGGTGTATTGGACATTTCACTGTGATGGTAAATAGGTTAAAAAATTATTCTATAGGCATATAAAAAAAGAACCAGAGTAGTGGTAAAGAGTTAAAAGTAAAAGTTGTATTTATGAAGTAGTAGTGGTTGTTCTCTTGTCATCTTCTTTGTTTTTTTTTTTTTTTCCTTCCTTCCTCGTTGGTTTTCTGGGGGAGGGGCCTGCCACGTGGGTTTTCAGACAATGATGTTCCCTGAGTTAGGTCCTCCCACCCCCCTCAAGGGGTTGGGCTCTGAGGAAACCGTTTTTTTCAGGCTTTTGTTATCTGGAGGTTTTTATGTTCTTTCATCTGTTTTATCTCGCCTTGACAGCTTTTGATGTTTTTTGGAGGTTGAGAGGAGTGCAAACTGCACCTAGACCTCCCTCTCAGAGAGAAATCGCAGAATGCTCTGCAGAGCTGCTGGCAGAATAGGTTCTGAGTCACAGTCCCTGGGGATGCAGGATCTCCTCCTTGTACCCAATACCACTGCAGTGGCGGTTGTCTGGGCAGCTCCAGACCGCCAGAGAGGTTCCAAGCAGTGATCGCAGACTGAGATTTTCCCGCTGGCCCGGGCTGGGAATGCCTGGTTTTTCAGGATGCCAGAGCTCTAGGCTAACATCTGTGAGCACCTCTCCCAGGGGAGGGTGTGGGACATGCGCATTTCAGGAATGCTGCCTGGCCAGGGTCCCAGATCCTCATTGGAGCCAGACCCCACATGCTCTCAGGCACATTGGTGGCTCAGGGACCAAGACCTGGTTTCTCCACTGCACTCTCCCTGGCTCAGCACCAGGGGAGGCTATCGTGGGTCCAGGGACATAGGCCCCTGTCCCTAATTGCCCCAATTCCCACAATTTCCCCCCACGATCCTTTGCTCTTTTTGGTTTTTTGAGTGCTTTCAACCAGACTCCAAGCTAATGCTGGTCCCCAGACTCAGGGCACTCTCGTATTGGGGTATTACTTTCCAATCGGTCGCCTCTGGTGGCTCCCTCCTCCTTTTGTTTATCTTCCAAATATCAGTCCAATGTTCCCACTCTGCTTTACCTGCCACTGGCGTCTTCTGGTCCTGTAAAGGTCCAGGCATGTATAATTTTGATCTCAGGCTGATTTCATGGATGATTGGAGTTCTTTGGTAGGTAATCAGCTCACTTTAGGGTACAGGTTGAAACGGCGTCTCTTCCTACTTCCCCGCCATCTTCAAATCTAACCAAGTTGAAATCAAAATAGCTATTAATGAGGTGCAATAAAAAAAAAATGGAGGCGCACACTGCTAGGATAAATGAGGCAGAAGAAAGAATTAGTGATATAGAAGACCAAATGACAGAGAATAAAGAAGCTGAGCAAAAGAGGGACAAACAGCTACTGGACCATGAAGGGAGAATTCGAGAGATAAGTGACACCATAAGACGACACAACATTAGAATAATTGGGATTCCAGAAGAAGAAGAAAGAGAGAGGGGAGCAGAAGGTCTATTGGAGAGAATTATTGGAGAGAATTTCCCTAATATAGCAAAGGGAGCAAGCATCAAAATCCAGGAGGTGCAGAGAACCCCCCTCAGAATCAATAAGAATAGGTCCACACCCCATCACCTAATAGTAAAATTTACAAGTCTTAACGACAAAGGGGAAATCCTAAAAGCAGCCCGGGAAAAGAAGTCTATAACATACAATGGTAAAAATATTAGATTGGCAGCAGACTTATCCACAGAGACCTGGCAGGCCAGAAAGAGCTGGAATGATATATTCAGAGCACTAAATGAGAAAAACATGCAGCCAAGCATTCTATATCCAGCTAGGCTATCATTGAAAATAGAAGGAGAGATAAAAAGCTTCCAGGACAAACAAAAACTGAAAGAATTTGCAAACACCAAACCAGCTCTACAGGAAATATTGAAAGGGGTCCTTGAAGCAAAAAAAGAGCCTAAAAGTAGTAGATCAGAAAGGAACAGAGACAATATACAATAACAGTCACCTTACAGGCAATACAATGGCACTAAATTCATATATCTCAATAGTTACCCTGAATGTTAATGGGCTAAATGCCCCAATCAAGACACAGGGTATCAGAATGGATAAAAAAACAAAACCCATCTATATGTTGCCTACAAGAAACTCATTTTAGACCCGAAGTCACCACCAGATTTAAAGTGAGGCAGTGGAAAATAATTTACCATGCTAATGGACATCAGAAGAAAGCTGGGGTGGCAATCCTTATACCAGATCAATTAGACTTTAAGCCAAAGACTATAATAAGAGATGAGGAAGGACACTATATCATACTCAAAGGGTCTGTACAACAAGAAGATCTGACAATTTTAAATATCTATGCCCCTAACGTGGGAGCAGAAAACTATATAAACCAATTAATAACAAAATCAAAGAAACACATCAATAATAATACAATAATAGTAGGGGACTTTAACACTCCCCTCACTGAAATGGACAGATCATCCAAGCAAAAGATCAACAAGGAAATAAAGGCCTTAAATGACATACTGGACCAGATGGACATCACAGATATATTCAGAACATTTCATCTGAAAGCAACAGAAGACACATTCTTCTCTAGTGCACATGTAATATTCTCTAGAATAGATCACATCCTGGGTCATATATCAGGTCTCAACCAGTATCAAAATATTGGGATCATTCCCTGCATATTTTCAGACCACAATGCTCTGATGCTAGAACTCAATCACAAGAGAAAATTTGGAAAGAATCCAAATATATCGAAACTAAACAGCATCCTTCTAAAGAATGAATGGGTCAACCAGGAAATTAAAGAAGAATTGAAAAAATTCATGGAAACAAATGATAATGAAAACACAAGTGTCCAAAATCTGTGGGACACAGCAAAGGCAGTCCTGAGAGGAAAATATATAGCGGTACAAGCTTTTCTCAAGAAACAAGAAAGGTCTCAAGTACACAACCTAACCCTACACGTAAAGAAGCTGGAGAAAGAACAAGAAAGAAACCCTAAACCCAGCAGGAGACGAGAAATCATAAAGATCAGAGCAGAAATCAATGAAATAGAAACAAAAAAACAATAGACCAAGTCAAAGAAACTAGGAGATGGTTCTTCGAAAGAATTAAGAAGATTGACAAACCCCTGGCTAGACTTATCACAAAGAAAAGAGAAATGACCCAAATAAATAAAATCATGAATGAAAGAGGAGAGATCACAACTATCACATATGAAATGCAGACAATTATAAGAACATACTATGAGCAACAATGTGCCAACAAATTTGACAATCTGGAAGAAATGGATGCATTTCTAGAGACATATAAACTACAACTGAACCAGGAAGAAATAGAAAACCTGAACAGGCCCATAACCAGTAAGGAGATTGAAACAGTCATCAAAAATCTCCAAACAAACAAAAGCCCAGGGCCAGACGGCTTCCCAGGGGAATTCTACCAAACATTTAAAGAACTAATTCCTATTCTCCTGAAACTGTTCCAAAATATAGAAATGGAAGAAAAACTTCCACACTCATTTTATGAAGCCAGCATCACCTTGATCCCAAAACCAGACAAGGATCCCATCAAAAAAGGGAACTATAGACCAATATCCTTGATGAACACAGATGCAAAAATTCTCACCAAAATACTAGTCAATAGGATTCAACAGTACATTAAAAGGATTATTCACGACGATCAAGTGGAATTTATTCCAGGGCTGCAAGGTTTGTTCAACATCTGCAAATCAATCAATGTGATACAAGGATTAATAAAAGAAAGAACAAGAACCATATCATAATCTCAATAGAGGATGAAAAATCATTTGACATAGTGCAATATCCCTTCCTGATCAAAACTCTTCAAAGTGTAGGGATAGAGGGCACATAACCCAATATTATCAATGCCATCTATGAAAAACACTCCGTAAATATCATTCTCAATGGCGAAAAACTGAAAGCTTTTCCGCTAAGGTCAGGAACACGGCAGTGATGTCCATTATCACCACTGCTATTCAACATAATACTAGAAGTCCTAGCCTCAGCAATCAGACCACAAAACGAAATTAGAGGCATCCAACTTGGCAAAGAAGGTGTCAAACTATCACTCTTCACAGATGATATGATACTATATGTGGAAAGCCCAAAAGACACCACTCCAAAACTGCTAGAACTTGTACAGGAATTCAGTAAAGTGTCAGGATATAAAATCAATGCACAGAAATCAGTTGCATTTCTCTACACTAACAAAAAGACAGAAGAAAGAGAAATTAAGGAGTCAATCCCATTTACAATTGCACCCAAAACCATAAGATACGTAGGAATAAACTTAACCAAAGAGGCTATGAATCTATATGGAGAAAACTATAAAGTACTCATGAAAGAAATTGAGGAAGACACAAAGAAATGGAAAAATGTTCCATGCTCCTGGATTTGAAGAATAAATATTGTGAAAATGGCTATGCTACCTAAAGCAATCTACACATTTAATACAATCCCTATCAAATTATCATCCATTTTTTCCAAAGAAATGGAACAAATAATCCTAAAATTTATATGGAACCAGAAAAGACCTCAAATAGTCAAAGAAATATTGAAAAAGAAAGCAAAAGCTGGTGGCATCACAATTCCGGACTTCAAGCTCTATCACAAAGCTGTCATCATCAAGACAGCATGGTACTGGCACAAAAACAGACACATAGATCAATGGAACAGAATAGAGAGCTGAGAAATAGACCCTCATCTCTATGGTCAACTAATCTTCGACAAAGCAGGAAAGAATGTCCAATGGAAAAAAGACAGTGTCTTCAACAAATGGTGTTGGGAAAATTGGACAGCCACATGCAGAAAATGAAACTGGACCATTTCCTTACACCACACACGAAAATAGACTCAAAATGGACGAAGGACCTCAATGTGAGAAAGTAATCCATCAAAATCCTTGAGGAGAACACAGGCAGCAACCTCTTTGACTTCAGCCACAGCAACTTCTTCCTGGGAACATCGCCAAAGGCAAGGGAAGCAAGGGCAAAACTGAACTATTGGGATTTCATCAAGATCAAAACTGACTCAGCATCAGGGAAATACAAATCAAAGCCACAATGAGATACCACCTCACACCAGTCAGAATGGCTAAAATTAACAAGTCAGGAAATGACAGATGCTGGCGAGGATGTGATCAAAACAACTGACAGAATGGGAGAAGATATTTGCAAACGACATATCAGATAAAGGGCTAGTGTCCAAAATCTTTAAGGAACTTGGCAAACTCAGTACCCAAAGAACAAATAATCCAATCAAGAAATGGGCAGAAGACATGCACAGACATTTATGCAAAAAAGACATCCAGATGGCCAACAGACATATGAAAAAGTGCTCCACATGACTCAGCATCAGGGAAATACAAATCAAAGCCACAATCAGATACCACCTCACACCAGTCAGAATGGCTAAAATTAACAAGTCAGGAAATGACAGATGCTGGCGAGGATGTGAAGAAAGGGGAACCCTCCTCCACTGTTGGTGGGAATGCAGGCTGGCGCAACCAATCTGGAAAACAGCAGGGGGGTTCCTCAAAATGTTGAAAATAGAACTACCCTATGACCCAGCAGTTGCAGTACTGGGTATTTACCCTAAAGATACAAATGTAGTGATCCAAAGGGGCATGTGCACCCGAATGTTTATAGCAGCAATGTCTACAATAGCCAAACTATGGAAAGAACCTAGATGTCCATCAACAGATGAATGGATAAAGAAGATGTGGTATATATACACAATGGAATACTATGCAGCCATCAAAAGAAATTAAATCATGCCATTTGCGACGACGTGGATGGAACTAGAGCGTATCATGCTTAGTGAAATAAGTCAATCGGAGAAAGACAACTATCATATGATCTCCCTGATATGAGGACATGGAGAAGCAACATGGGGGGGTAGGGGGATAGGAGAAGAATAAATGAAACAAGATGGGATTGGGAGGGAGACAAACCATAAATGACCCTTAATCTCACAAAACAAACTGGGGGTTGCTGGGGTTAGGTGGGATTGGGAGAGGGGGAGAGGGCTATGGACATTGGGGAGGGTAAGTGCTATTGTGAGTGCTGTGAAGTGTGTAAACCTGGCGATTCACAGACCTGTACCCCTGGGGATAAAAATACATTATATGTTTATTAAAAAAAAAATTTTGGAAGGGGAGGCGAACCATAAGAGACTATGGACTCTGAAAAACAACCTGAGGGTTTTGAAGGGTCAGGGGTGGGAGGTTGGGGGAACAGGTGGTGGGTAATGGGGAGGGCACGTTTTGCATGGAGCACTGGGTGTTGTGCAAAAAGAATGAATACTGTTAAGCTGAAAAAATAAATAAAATGGAAAAAAAAAGAATGTCTGGATTAACCAGGAAATCAAAGAAGAGCTTAAAAAATTTATGGAAACTAGTGAGAATGAAGACACATCAGTCCAAAAACTATGGGATATGGCAGAAGTGGTCCTAAAGAAGAAATACATAGCCATCAAAGCCTCAGTACAAAAAAAAATGCCAATTCTCTTTACACCTTAAAGAACTGGAAAATCAATAACATAATAAGCCAACCCCATACACAAGAAGTGAAATAATCAAGATTAGAGCAGAGATCAGTGAGTTAGAAACTAGAGATATAGTAGAACATGTCAATGAAATGAGAAGCTCTTTTTTAAAAGAACCAATAAGATTAAAAAAAAAAAAAAACTCGCCAAGCTAAACAAATAGAAAGAAGAGAGGACCCAAATTATTAAAAGTATGAAATAAAAGGGAGAAATCATGACTAAGACTAAGGAAATAGAAACAATCATCAGAAATTATTATCAACAGTTACATGCCAATAAGTTAAGAAACCTAGAAAAAAAAATGCATTCCTAGAAACCTGTAAACTTCCAAGACTGAAACAGGAAGTAATTGACAATCTGAATAGACCAATATCTAGTAACAAGATTGAAGCAGTGATCAAAAACTTCCCAAGAAACAAGAGTCCAGGATCTGACAGATTCCCTGGGGAATTCACCATGCACTCAAACAAGAGATAATACCTATTCTTCTGAAGCTGTTTTAAAAAATAAAAACATAAGGGAAACTTCCAGACATTTTCTATGAAACCAGCATTATGGTGATTCCCTCCAAGCAGGCTAAGACCCCATCAAAAAGGAGAATTTCAGACCAATACTCCTGATGAATATGGATGCCAAGATTCTCAACAAGATCCTAGCTAGTAGAACCCAACAGTACCTTAAAAAGATTATCCACGGGGCGCCTGGGTGGCTCAGTTGGTTAAGCCTCTGCCTTCGGCTCAGGTCATGATCTCAGGGTCCTGGGATCGAGCCCCGCATCGGGCTCTCCTGCTTAGCGGGGAGCCTGCTTCCTCCTCTCTCTCTGCCTGTCTCTCTGACTACTTGTGATCTCTCTCTCTCTCTCCTCTCTCTCTCTCTGTCAAATAAATAAATAAAATATTTAAAAAAAAAGATCATCCATCATGGCTGGCCAGGTGGGATTTATCCCTGGGATGCAAGGCTGATTCAACATTCACGAATCAATCAATGTGATAGAACAAATCAATAAGAGAAGAGTGAAGAACCCCATGGTCCTCTCAGTTGATGCAGAAAAGGCATTAGACAAAATACAACATCCGTTCCTGGTTAAAATGCTTCAAAGTATAAGGACAGAGGGACCATTGCTCAACTTCGTAAAATCTATCTATGAAAAACCCACAGTAAAGTGGGAGAAAGATGACAGTCTTCCCTTTGAGATCAGAAGTCTACACTTTTAACATCATCCCAATCAAAATACCACCGGCATTTTTGAAAGTGCCAGCACAAACAATCCTACAATTTGTATGGAACCAGAAAAGACCCCAAACTGCCAAGGAAATGCTGAAAAAGAAAAACAAAGCTAAAGGTATCACATTGCATGATTTCAAGCGTTAGTACAATGCTGTGATCACCATGACAGCATGGTACTGGCACAGAAACAGACACATAGACCAATGGAACAGAGCGGAGAGCCCAGATATGGACTCTCAACTCTATGGTCAAATAATCTTGGACAAAGCAGGAAAAAATATCCAGTGGAAAAGACAATCTCTTCAATAAATGATGCTGGGAAAATTGGGCAGCTACACACAGAAGAAGGAAACTCGACCATTCCCTTACACCATAAACAAAGATAAACACAATGTGGATGAAAGATCTCAATGTGAGATAGGGATCCATCAAAATCCTAGAGGAGAACATAGGCAGTAACCTCTTTGACACTGGGCACAGCAACTTTTTTCAAGACACATCTCCAAAGGCAAGGGAAACAAAAGCAAAAATGAACTTCTGGGACTTTGTCAAGATAAATAGCTTCTACACAGCAAAGGAAACCATCAACAAAACAAAGAGACAACCCACAGAATGGGAGATGATATTCACAAGTGACCCTACAGACAAAGGGTTGATATCCAAGATTTATAAAGAATTTCTCAAACTCAACACCACAAAAAACTGATAATGACGTCAACAAATGGACAGAAGACATGAACAGACACTTCTCCAATGAAGACATACAAATGGCTAGCAGATGCATGAAAAAATGTTCATTCTCATTAACCTTCAGGGAATTCAAATCGAAACAGCACTGAGATACCACCTTACACCAGTTATAATGGTAAAGATCAATAAGGCAGGAAACAACAAATGCTGGAGAGAATGTGCAGCTAGGGCAGCCCTCTTACACTTTTGGTGCTAATGGAAGTTGTTGCAGCCACTTTGGAAAACAGTGTGGAGATTCTTCAAAAAATTAAAAATAGAGCTACACTATGAGCTGGCAATTGCACTACTGGATATTTACCCCAATGGTACAGATATAGGGAAAAGAAGGGCCATATGTACCCCAATGTTCATAGCAGCAATGTCCACAATAGACAAACTTTGGTAAGAGCCAAGATGCCCTTCAACAGACGAATGGATAAAGATGTGGTGTGTATATACAATAGAATATTAGTCAGCCATGAGAAAGAATGAATACCCAACTTTTGCATCAACATGGATGGGACTGGAGAAGATTGTGCTGAGTGAACTCTGTCAAGCAGAGAAAGTCCATTATCATATAGTTTCACTTACTTTTGGCACATAAGGAAGAACATGGAGGACATTAGGAGAATGAAGGGAGAAACTGAAGGAGGTGGAAATCAGAGTTGGAGATGAACTATGAGAGCCTGTGAACTCCAAGATACAAACTGAATGTTTTAGAGGGGATGGAGGTTGGGATATGGGTGACCCTGGTGTTGGGACATTAAGGAAGACACTCACTGAATGGAGATCTAGGTATTATACATAAACAATGAATCTTGGAACACTACATGAAAAACTAATAATGTATTTTATGGTGACTTACATAACACAATAAAAAACTAAACAAAGACTATAGCAAATAAATAAATAAATAAATAAATAAATGTCATCATTATGTAGTGATAACAGGATCAATTCTAAAGGAAGTTATGACAATTGTAAATATCTATGAACCTTACATAGAAATATATACATACATAAAGCAAATATTTATTGACAATAAAAGCAGAAATTGACAGTAATATAATAATAGTGGAGAACTTTAACACCAAACTTACATCAATGGATAGATCATACAGAGAGAAAATAAAGAAACCATGCCGTAAAGGACCTAAGAACATTCAACCCCCAAATAGAACACACATTATTTTCAAGTGCATATGGAAAACTATGATAGGTCACATGTTCAGCCATAAAGTAAGGGTTAATACATTTAAGAAGATTGAAATCATATCAAACATATTTTCTAACAAAAATGATAGGAAACTAGAAGTTAATTGTGAGAAGTAAACAAAAAAAAAATAAAAGAAAGAAAAATGGAAACAAAGCATTTTGCTCCTAAACAAACAATAGGTCAATTTAAAAAATGAAGAGAAGATTTCAAAATATATGGAAGCAAATGGAAATGAAAACATATTAGTTTGAAATATTTGGAACATAGCAAAGAGTCAAAGTGGGAAGTTTATAGCAAAACAGAACAATCAAGAGGCAAGAAAAATCTCAAATAAACAATTTAATTTTACATCTAAAGGAAATAGTAAAAGAGGAATAAACAAAGCCCAAAGATAGTAGAAGGAAATAATAAAGATTAGAGTAAACATAAATTTAATAGACTCCCAAAGGGGGAACAGATGAATGAAATCAACAATTGGTGCTTTGAATAGATGAGTCAGACTCATCAAGAGAAAAAAGAGAGAGAGAGCCCAAATAAATAAAACCAGAAAGGAAACGGGGGAAATAACAAACACCATGGAAATAGAAAGGATTATGATATTATATGAAAAATTGTATGTAAACAATTTGCCCAAACTAAAGCAAAACAATAAATTTCCAGAAATATTAAATCTCACAAGATTGAATCAGGAAGAAGTTTGAAAAAAATTCAAACACAAAGTTTGCTAGTAACAACATTGTTTTTGTAACTCCCAAGAGCTAAAAGTACAGGACCAAATGGATTTTCAGGTGAATTCTACTGAACATTTAAGCATGAGTTAATACCTATTCTTTTCAAACTATTACAAACAGAATACGAAGGAAAACTTTCAAATTCCTTCAATGAGGCCACCTTTATGCTGACATCAAAACCATGAAAATTACTACAGAGAAATGACTAAAGACTAATACTTTTAATAAACATTATACAAAAATCCTCAAAAAATTTTAGCAAACATAACTCAAAACTATATTAACTATATCCTCTTCAGGGTTCATTCACCACAATGAAGCAGATTTATGTGACAGTAGTTCTGTATTCACAAATCAATGTGATACATTATACTAACAAGAGGAAGAAGAAAAACCATAGGGTCATGTTAATATATGCAGAAAGGCATTTGAAAAATGTAACATCTTCTCATAATAAAGCCTCTCAACAAAGCGGGTTAGAGGGAACAAATGTCAACACAATAAGGGTTATATGTGAACACAACTCACATCATACTAAATGGTAAAAACTTAAAGTATTTTCCTCTAATTTCGGGAATAAGGCACGCATATCCACTCATCACTTTTTTTGTCATTTAAAATGGTATTGTAGACAAATATATATTAATATAGAAGAAAGTAGTAATGAAAGAGTTTAGGCAAAAAAAAAACCATAAAACTCATAGAAAACAAAATAGCACAATGATGGACATAAACTTTATCATATTTGTAATTACATTAATGTAAAGGAATGAAATATTCTCCAAGCAAAAGACAGAGTTTGGTAGAGGAAACATGAAACATAATCTAACTCTACTTTGTTTACAAGAGATACACTTTAGATTAACAAAAGCCTAACATATTGAAAATAAAAAGATGGATAAAGAATGCAAGCAATAATCAATATAGAACTGGCCAGCATAAGACAATATATACCAACATAAGACAAAATAGACTTTAAAACAAAACCTGTTACTACATGTAGCAACATGGACGGGACTGGAAGAGATTATGCTGAGCGAAATAAGTCAAGCAGAGAGAGTCAAGTATCATATGGTCTCACTTATTTGTGGAGCATAACAAATAACATGGAGGACATGGGGAGATGGAGAGGAGAGGGAGTTGAGGGAAACTGGAAGGGGAGATGAACCATGAGAGACTATGGACTCTGAAAAACAACGAGAGGGTTTTGAAGGGGCGGGGGTGTGGGAGGTTGAGGAACCAGGTGGTGGGTAATAGGGAGGGCACGTACTGCATGGAGCACTGGGTGTGATGCCAAAACAATGAACACTGTTATGCTGTAAATAAACAAATTAAAAAATAAATCCTGTTACTACAGATAAAGATATCTTATATGACAAAGTGGCAATCTGTCAAGAAGACAACAATAATAACTATATATGCAAATATTCCAAACTGCAATAACAAACCCTGAAAATAGATGAAGCAAAATTTGCAGAATAAAATAAGAAACAGACAATTCAACAACTACAGTTGGAGATTTCATTCAAAGTCTCCATTTTCAATAATGAATAGAATGATGTGGATGGAGCTAGAGTGTATTATCCTAAGAGATATAGGGCAGTCAAAGGAAGACAGATATCATATGATTTTATTCGTATGTGGAATTTAGGAAACAAAACATAAATATACGGGAAGAAAAAACAGAGAGAGGGAAGCCAACCCATGAGACTCTTAACAATAGAGAAGAAACTGAGGGTTGTGGAGATTGGTGGGTACAGAATAGGCTAAATGGGTGATTGATATTAAGGAAGCACTTGTTATGGTGATTGTTATATGCAAGTGATGAATCACTAAATTCTACTCCTGAAATGAATATCACACTAAATGTTAACTAACTAGAATTTAAATAAAAATTTATGGGGAAAAGGGCCTGATGCCAATATCTTTTTTTTTAATATATATATTTTTAATTTCTTTACACTGTTCCAGAATTCATTGTTTATGCACCACACCCAGTGCTCCACGCAACACATGCTTTCCACGATACCCACCACCAGGCTCATCCAACCTCCTAACCCCCTCCCCTCCTAAACCCTCAGTTAGCCCCTCAGAGTCCACAGTCTCTCATGCTTCATCTCCCCCTTCAATTTCCCCCAACTCCCTTCTCCTCTCCATCTCCCCATGTCCTCCATGTTATTTCTAATGCTTCACAAATAAGCGAAACCATATAACTGACTCTCTCTGCTTGACTTATTTTACTCTGCATAATCTCTTCCAGTCACGCCCATGTTGATACAAAATTTGGGTATTCATCCTTTCTGATGGAGGCATAGTACTCCATAGTATATATGGACTACATCTTCTTTATTCATTCATCTGTTGAAGGGCATCTTGGTTCTTTCACATCATTTTTATTCAACATAGTTCTTTAAGTCCTAGTGGCAGGAGTCACACAAGGAGAAAAAAAAAAGATAAGATAAGAAAACCTATTCAAATTGGTTGGAAGAAGAAAATACTCACTATTTGCACATGATGTAATACCATACACAGAAAACCCTTGATGAAGTTCCAAAACTTCATTTTTGCTTTTGTTTCTCTTGCCTTTGGAGATGTGTCTAGCAAAAAGTTGTTCTGGCCAAGGTCAAAGATGTTGCTTCCTGTATTTTTTGACACAGGAAGGATTTTTGATTTCTGTCTCACAGTTACGTCTTTCATCCATTTTGAATTTATTTTTGTGTATGGTATAATAAAGTGGTCCAGCTACATTCTTCTACTTGTGGCTGTCCAGGTTTCCCAACACCACTCATTGAAATGGCTGTCTTCTTTCCATTGGATATTCTTATCTACTTTGTCAAAGATTAGTTGACCATAGGCTTGAGGATCCATTTCTATTCCATTGATCTATACATGTTTTGTATGTTTTGTATGCCACTACCATACTCTTCTGATGATTACAGCTTTCAATACATCTTGAAGTCTGGGATTGCGATGCCTCTAGCTGTGGTTTTCTTTCTGAGTGGGGAGTGCAATGCAGAGCTCGATCCCAGGACCCTGGGACCATGACTTAAGCTGGAGGCAGACGCTTAATGACTGAGCACCCAGGTGCTCTAGCATAGACATTTTAACAATAGTTGTTCTTCCAATCGATGAGCATGGAATAGTTTATCATTTTTGTATCTTCCTCAATTTCTTTCATAAGTGTTCTATAGTTCTCAGAGTACAGGTCCTTTACCTGCTCGGTTCGGTTTATCCTAGGTATCTTATGGTTTCGGGTGCAATTTTAAGTGGAGTAATTTCCTTGATTTCTCTTTCTTCTTCCTCATTGTTAGTTTAATGAAATGAAACTGACTTCTCTGCATTGATTTTGTATCTTGTGACTTCCTGTATCAGTTATAGCAATGTTTTGCTGGAGACTTTTGGGTTTTCAACATAGAGCATCATGTCAACAACAATGAGTGAATGTCTGTCTTTTCTTTGTGGATTTGGATGCATTTTACTTCTTTTTGCTGTTGGATTCCTGAGGCTAGGACATCCAATATTATGTTGAACAACAGTGATGAGAGAGAAAGACCCTGTCATGTTCCAGACCTTAGGGGAAATTCTGTTTTTCTTCATTGAGGATGACATTAACTATAGGTTTTATGTATATGTCTTTTATGATATTGAGGTACGTTCTCTCTATCCCTACAGTGCAGGAAATTTTTATCAAGAAAAGATGCTGTATTTGTCAAATGCCTTTTATGCATCCATTGAGAAGATCATATGGTTCCTTTCTTTTCTTTTATTAATCTGGTGTATCACATTGATTGATTTGAGGATGTTGAACAATCTTTGCAGCCCAGGAATAAAGCCCACTTGGTTGTGGTGAGTAATCATTTTAATGTACCGTTGGATCCTACTAGCTAGGTTCTTGGCGAAAAGTTTGCATCTATGCTCATCAGGGATATTAGTCTATAATTCTCTCAGAATGGCTAAAATTAAGAACTCAGTAAACAAAAAGATGTAGGCAAGGATGCAGAAAAATGAGAACACTCTTACACCTTGGTGGCAATGGAAACTGGTTGTATTCCCTCTGAAAAACAATATGGAGTTTCCTTAAAGAGTTAAAAATAGAGCTACCCTAAAGCCCACAAATGCTCTACTAGGAATTTATCCAAAGGATACAAACACAGTGATTCATTTTTTGTGTGTTCATTTGTTTTATTTTTTTATTATGTTATGTTAGTCACCATACAGTACATCATTAGTTTTTGATATAGTATTCCAAGATTCATTCTTTTGAATTACACAAATTGCTCCATGCAATCTGTGCCTGCCTTAATACCCATCACTAGGCTAACTCATCCACTCACCCCTGTATTGTCTAAAAACCTCAGTTTGTTCTCAAAGTCCATAATCCCTCATGGTTCATTTCCCACTCCGATTTTCCCATCTTCATTTTTCCTTTTCTTCTCCTAATGCCCTCCATGCTATTCTTTATCTTCCACAAGTAAGTGAAACCATATGATAATGGACTCTCTGCTTGACTTATTTCACTCAGCATAATCTCCACCAGTCCTATCCATGTTGATGCAAAAGTTAGGTATTCATCCTTTCTAATGGCTGAGTAATATTCCATTGTATATATGGATCACAACTTGTTTATCCATTCGTCTGTTGAAGGGGATTTCAGCTCTTTCCACGGTTTGGATATTGTGGAAATTGCTGCTATGAACTTTGGGCTGCAAATGGCCCTTCTTTTCACTACATCTGTATCTTTGATATAAATACCCAGTAGTGCACTTGCTAGGTCATATGGTAGCTATGTTTTTAACTTTCTGAGGAACCTCCACACTGTTTTCCAAAGTAGCTGCACCAACTTGCATTCCCACCAAAAGTGTAAGAGGGTTACCTTTCCTCCACAACTACTCCAACATTTGTAGTGTCTTGCCTTGACAAAGTTTCCCATTCTAACTGGTGTAAGGTGTTATCTCAAAGTGGTTTTTTTTTTTAATTTATTTATTTTTTTCAGTGTAACAGTATTCATCGTTTTTGCACAACGCCCAGGGCTCCATGCAATACGTGCCCTCCCTATTACTCACCACCTGTTCCCCCAACCTCCCACCCCCGACCCTTCAAAACCCTCAGGTTGTTTTTGAGAGTCCATAGTCTCTTATGGTTCGCCTCCCCTTCCAATTTTTTTTTAATAAACATATAATGTTTGACTTGAATTTCCCTGACGATTAATGAGGATGAATATTTTTTTCATGTGTCTTTTACTATTTGTATATCTTCATTGGAGAAATGTCTGTTTATATCCTCTGCCTATGTTTTTACTTCATGATTTGTTTTTCCTGGATATTGAGTTTGAGAAGTTCTTCACAGATCTTGGAGGTCAGCCCTTTGTCTGTAGTGTCAATTGCCAATATCTTCTTCCATTCCGTGGGTTGCCTCTTTGTTTTGTTGACGGTTCCCTTTGTTGTGCAGAGGCTACCTATCTTGACGAAGTCCCAAGTGTTCGCTTTCACTTTTGTTTCCCTTGCCTTTGGAGACATGTCTTGAAAAAAATTTGCTGTGGCTGATGTCGAAGAAGTTACTGCCTAAGTTCTCCTCTAGGATTTTGATGGATTCCTGTCTCACATTGAAGTCTTTCATCCATTTAGAGTTTATCTTTCTTTATGGTGTAAGAGAATGGTCAGGTTGCATTCTTCTGTATGTAGCTGTCCAGTTTTCCCAGCAGCACTTATTGAAGAGAATGTCTTTTCCCCATTGGATATTTTTTCCTATTTTGTCAATGATTATTTGATCATAGAATTGAGCCTTGTTTTGGTGCCAGTACCATGCTATCTTGGTGATCACAGCTTTGCAATATAGCTTGAAATCAGACAACATGACACCCTCAGATTTGTTTTCTTTTTCAAAATTTCCTTGGCAATTCAGGGTCAATGTTCACCAAACTGTGGAAAGAACCAAGATGCCCTTCAACAGACGAATGGGTAAAGAAAATATGATCCATATATACAATGGAGTATTATGTCTTCATCAGAAAAAAAGAATACCCAACTTTTATATCCATATGTATCATGGATACTGTTTGTACCAACTTTTGTATCATACCCAATATGAGCATTGGGGGACAGGTGGACCTTCGTTTCAGTATGTCTGTATCTTTGGGGTAAATACTCAGCGGTGCAATTGCAGGGTCATAGGGAAGTTCTATTTTTAATTTCTTAAGGAATCTCCACATTGTTTTACAAAGCGGCTACACCAACTTGTATTCCCACCAACAGTGTAAGAGGGTTCCCCTTTCTCCATATCCTCTCCAACACTTGTTGTTTACTCTCTTGTTGATTTTGGCCATTCTAACTGGTATAAGGTGATATCTCAATGTGGTTTTGATTTGAATCTCCCTGATGGCTAATGATGATGGACATTTTTTCATGTGTCTGTTAGCCATTTACATGTCTTCTTTGGAGAAGTGTCTGTTCATGTTTTCTTCCCATTTTTTGACGTGATTAACTGTTTTTTGAGTGTTGAGTTTGAAAAGTCCTTTACAGATCCTGGATATCAGTCCTTGGTCTGTATTGTCATTTGTGAATATCTCCTCCCATTCCGTGGGTTACCACTTAGTTTTCTTGACTGCTCCCTTTGCTGTGCAGAAGCTTTTGATCTTCATGAAGTCCCAAAAGTTCATTTTCACTTTCGTTTCCTTTGCCTTTGGAGACATGTCTTGAAAAAAGCAGCTGTGGACGATGTCAAAGAGTTTACTGCCTATGTTCTCCTCTAGGATTTTGATAGATTCCTGCCTCACGTTGAGGTCTTTTATATATTTTGAGGTTATCTTTGTGTTTGGTGTAAAGAGAATGTTGGAGTTCTTCTACGTATAGCTGTCCAATTTTCCAGCACCATTAATTGAATAGACTGCCTTTTTTGCACTGTTTTTTTTTTTTTTTTGGTTTTTTTGTTTGTTTGTTTGTTTTTTACTGCTTTGTCGAAGATTACTTGACCACAGAGTTGAGGGTTCATATCTGGGCTCTCTCCTATGTTCCACTGGTCTATGTGTCTGTTTTTGTGCCAGTCCCATGCTGTCTTGGTGATCACAGCTTTGTAGTAAAGCTTTAAATCAGGCAACATGATTCACCCAGTTTTGTTTTACTTTTTGAACATTTCCTTAGCAAATCTTGGATTTTTCTTGTTCCATACAAATTTTAGGATTATTTGTTTCAGCTCTTTGGAAAATGCCAGTGGAATTTTGATTGGGATGGAATTGAAAGTATAAATTGTTCCAGACAGTATAGACATTTTAACAATGTTTTTTCTTCCGATCCATGAGCATGGAATGGTCTTCCACCTTTTTGTGTCTTCTTCAATTTCTTTCATGAGTGTTCTGTAGTTTCTCGAGCACAGGTCCTTTACCTCTTTGGTCAGGTTTATTCCCAAGTATCCTATAGTTTCTGGTGCTGTAGTAAATGGAATTGATTCTCTAATTCCCCTTTCTGTATTTTCATTGTTAGTGTGTAAGAAAGCAACTGATTTTTGTGCATTGATTTTTGTATCCTGCCACATTACTGAATTGTTGCATGAGTTCTAGTAGTTTGGGGGTCGAGTCTTTTGGGTTTTCCATATAAAGTGTCATCTCATTTGTGAAGAGAGAGATTTTGACTTATTCTTTGACAATTTGAATATCTTTTAGCTCTGTTTTCTATTGCTGTTGGTAGGACTTCTAATACTATGTTGGACAACAGTGGCAAGATTGGTCATCCTTGTTGTGTTCCTGATCTCAAAGGGGAGGCTGTCAGCTATTCCCCATTGAGAATGATATTCACTGTGGGTTTTTTATAGATAGATCTTACAATGTTGAGGAACGTTCCCTCTATCCCTATACTTTGAATTGTTTTAATCAGGAATGGATGCCGTGTCTTGTCAAATGCTTTTGAGAGGATCGTGTTGTTCTTTAAATGTTTGAGAGAATTCTCCAGGGAATTTGCAGATCCTGGGCTCTTGTTTTTTGGGACGTTTTTGATCACTGCTTCAATCTCATTGCTAGATATTGGTCTATTCAGGTCGTCAATTTTCTTCGTGATTCAGTCTTGGAAGTTTATACGTTTCCAGGAACGCATGTATTTCTTCTAGGTTGCTTAACTTATTGGCATACCACTGTTGATATTAATTTCAGATGATTGTTTCCAATTCCTTGGCGTTACTCGTGATCTCCCCTTTTCATTCATAATTTTATTAGTTAGAGTCCTCTCTTTTCTTGTGGGATAGTTTGGCCAATGCTTTCTTAATCTTATTGATTCTTTCAAAGATCCACCTTGTAGTTTAGTTGGTGTGTTCTAATGTATCGCTAGTTTCTATGTGATTGATCTCTGCTCCAGTCTTAATTATTTCCCTTCTGGTGCATGGGTTTGGCTTACTTTGTTGTTTGTTTTCCAGTACATTTAGGATCTTTCACCTTCTTTTAGTGGGGCTTGGGTGACTATGTATTTCCCCCTTAGGACAGACTTTTCCATATCCCATAGGCTTTTGGACTGATGTGTCTTCATCCTCTTCATTCTCATTGACTTCATGAATTGTTTGAGTTCTTCTTTGATTCTTCTGGTTGATCCAGACATTCTTAAGCAGGGTGATCTTTAGCTTCCAAGTGTTTAAATTCCTTCCAAACTTTTACTTGTGGTTGAGTTCCAGTTTCAAAGCATTGTGGTCTGAGAATATGCAGGGAATAATCACAGTCTTTTGGTATCGGTTAAGCCCTGATTTGTGTCCCAGTACGTGGTCTATTCTGGAGAAGATTCCATATGCACTTGAGAAGAATGATTATTCTGGGTTTTTTTTAAAGATTTTATTTATTTACTTAACAGAGAGAGATCACAAGCAGGCTGAGATGCAGGTAGAGAGAGAGAAGGGGAAGCAGAATTCCTGCTGAGCAGAAAGCCCAATGCGGGGCTCGATCCAAGGACCCTGGGATCATGACCTGAACCAAAAGCAGAGGCTTTAACCCACTGAGCCCCCCAGACACGCCTTCTGTTGTTTTAGTGTGGAATGTTCTGTATATATCTGTGAGTTCCATCTGGTCCAAAGGGTAATTCAATGCTCTTTTTTTTTTTTAATTGATTTTCTGCTTGGATAATCTGTCTATTACTGAGAGTGGTGTGTTAACATCCCCTACTGTTAATGTATTCATAGCTATAAGATTTTTTTTAAATTAAGTGTTGGTTTATGTAGTTGGCTGCTCCCATATTGGGGGGCAAAATATTTACAAATGTTAGATCTTCTTGATGGATAGACCCTTTAAGAATGATGTAGTCTCCTTTATCTCTGACTATGAAATTTCATTAAAAATCTAATTTGTCTGATATGAGAATCGCTACTCCAGCTTTCTTTTGGGGCCTGTTGGCATGAAAGATGCTTCTCCATCCCTTCATTTTCAGTCTGGATTTATCTTTAGGTTCCAAATGGGTCTCTTGTAGACAGCGTATGGACTGGCCCTGTCATTTAACCTAATCTACCACCCTGTGCCATTTTATGGAAGCATTTATGCTGTTCACATTGAGAGTGATAATTGAAAGATATGTTTTTATTGACACTATGTTGTCTGTGAAGTCCTTGTTTCTATAGATTGTCTTTATAAATTTCTGTTCTATGTGACTTTTGGGTTCTTTCTTCTTTTATATAACCCCCCTTAATATTTCTTGTAGTGCCAGCTTAGTGGTCACATACTCCTCTCAACCTTGCCAGTCTTGGAAGCTCTTTAACTCTCCATCCGTTTTGAATGTCAGCCTTGCTGCATAAAGTATTCTTGGCAACGTGTTCTTCTCATTTAGTGCCCTGAATTTGTTTTGACAGCCCTTTCTGGTTGGCCAGTTTTCTGTGGACAGACCTGAGGTTATTCTGATGGACCTTCCTGTGTACACAAGGAATCTCTTCCCCCTAGCTGCCCTCAGAAACCCTTGTCTAAAATTATGATTCATGAGTTTCACAATTAGTTGCCTTGGGGTCTTTCTAGATTTGTTTATCTTGGTGGGTATTTTTGCTGCCTCTAACTCGAATGTTTTTTGTATACTCCAGATTGGGTAAATTTTCATCCAGAATTATTTCAACTTTATCTTCTAGTCTTCTCTCTTTTTCCATCCTCTCAGGGATCCCAATAACTCTGACTTTGGAATATTTCATGGCATCATTCATTTCCCTAATTCTGTTTTCATGGCTTCTAAGCTGTTTGTTCCATGCCTCCTCCTGATCCTTTTTCTCTATCATTTTGTCCTCTACATCACTAATTCTATCTTCTGCCTCAGTTACTCTAGCTCTTAGAGCATTTAGATTAGATTGGATCTCATCGATAGCATTTTTAACTTCTGCCAGGTCATCTCTCACTTCTGCCCTTATAGGTTCTATGTTGTCACTAGTCGTTTTCTCCAAACTAGCCATTGCCTGGGTAATTGTTACCCTGAATTCCACTTCTGACATATTGCTTATGTCCATATCCAATAGTTCTGTGGCAGAGGGCACAGTGTCTGAATTTTTCCTCTGTTGCAGGTTCCTCCTCATAGTCATTTTGGTGAGAGGTGGTTGAAGGGATGTACAGCTGAATGTATCAATCACAATCCAGGCAACGTGCACCCTGGAACGTTTGGAGCAATCAGCAGTCACCACCAAGAAGAAAGAAAAAAGAAAAAAGTGTGAGAGAGAAAAAGAGTGATAGGGAAAAGAGAAAATCCAGCCAGAATGAGCCTCAAAAGTAAGATTTATAAGGTATACAAAGAGAAACTGACAATTAAAAAGAGTGTCAAAAGTAAATGTCAAGGAAAAGAAAAAAGATCCCAGCCAGCATGAACCTCAAGTATAAAATTTATATAATACCAGAACAAAAACAAATACCCAGAAACACTGACAGAAGAAAAAGTTGGGAGGGTGGCTATAAGTCCTCAATGTGGGTGAGGAAGGTTATTTTGGTTCATCCTGGGTGTATCTTGATACCTTTGTTAAAGGACTCAACTTTCCAGAGATAAGAGAAGATCAAAACTGGTTTATATATAGGGAACCATTGATTCAGGAAAGAGGGTTACCTTGAAGCTTATATCTATATAATATATATATATATATATTCTTTTAATAGAAAGGAAGAAGAAAAACACAGGTATATGTATGAAAAAAGTTCAAGTTAAAAAAGTTCTTATGTAATATGTTGTATTAAACCTCTAGCTATAATGGTAAGTAGGTTAAAAAATTAAAAAGAACAAGAATTGTGAAAATGAATTTTATTTAATTTTTATTTGTTTTTTTTTTAATTTCTTTTCAGTGTTCCAGAATTCATTGTTTATGCACCACACCTGATTTTTTTTTAAGCTGTGTCTATGAAATATACAGGTTTTAGCACAATACTGGGAGCTTAATACATTGTTTTCCCCTGATGTTGGGGTTTTACAGCTTTATGGGGACCCTGTGGTGGTTGCTTTCTTATTTTTTTGGCTTGCCCTCTGGGGGACGGGCCTGCTGCATTGTTTTCCCATCAGTCCTGCTTGGGTTGAGTAGTCAGTCCTTCCCCCTATCGAGGGGCTGGGTTCTGTGGAAGCTGTTTTTTTCAGACTTTTGTTCTTTGGAGGTTTTTGTTCTTTGGGGCTTTGGGGTGCTTTTCAGAGGTTTAGTGGAAACCAAACTGCACCCTGACCTCTGCCTTAGAGAGAAGCCTCAGTCTGCTCCCTTCTGGGTGGTCCAGAACACACAGACTCCCCCTCTGCAAACTCCACTGAACAGCACAAACTCCCACAGGTGGTGCGCTCCCAGCCACTGTCTCAGTGGCCCCCAAGGCACCTGTCCGCCTCTGCACCTCCGTGCCACTAAAACCGTGAGCGATATTGGCCTAGGGAGCCCGCTTCCATTCATTGTCTTTGCCAGGACTGCTCTCTGGGGTCCAGGCCCAAGCAGGGTATGCTCTGACCTCGCAGTTGTGCAGGTAGCAGAAGGCTGCTGCTGCCAAGGGATCCCAACCAGAGATAGTGCCGTGTCCTCCCAGGCGTGGGCTAGGAGCTTTCAGACCCTCGGCCAGTGGCAGAAGGCCGGGGTCCTAAAGAGCACCACCGGCGCCCACACCAACCTCTCAGGCACGGCGGGGGTGGGGGGAGTGCAATCACAGCCATGGTTGTGAAGGGTGTGCAGAGCACAGAAGGCCATGGACCTAGAGAGTGGTGGCTGGTACCCACACCAGAAGCTCTCATGCATGGGTTTAGGCCCATGCCCATGACTGCCCAATCAAGCTAGTTTGCTCTTTTTGAGTTGAGTGTCTTCAACCAGACTCCAAGTTAATTCTGATCCCCAACCACAGGGCACTTCTGTATTGGGATATTACTTTGCAATGGGTCACTTCTGGTAGCTCCCTCCCCCTTCTTCTTATCTTCCGATATCAGTCCCAGCATTCCCACTCTGCTTTACCTCTCCACTGATGTCTTCTGCCCCCATAGAGATCCAGAAGTGTATAATCTTACATCTAAGGTTGATTTCATGGGTGCTTAGAGTGTTCTGGTAGATATTTAGCTCACTTTAGGGGACCAGTTGAAACAGGGTCTCCTATTTCTATGCTTTCTTGTCCCTCCTCCCCCAGTTTATAAAAGTTTCTGGGAAGACATCCATTTCTCCCAGGTTGCTTAATTTATTGGCATATATTAGTTGATAATAATTTCTGATAATTGTTTCTATTTCCTTGGTATTAGTCATGATCTCTCCCCTTTCATTCATCATTTTGTTAATTTGGGTCCTTTCTATTTCCTGTTGGATAAATCTGGCCAGTGATTAATTATTAATTCTTATTAATAATTATTAATTATTAATATCAGTGATCTTATTAATTCTTTCAGTGAACCAGCTTCTAGTTTCATTGAGGTGTTCTACTGTATTTCTGGTTTCTAATTCTTCGATCTCTACTCTAATCTTACTTATTTCCCTTCTCATCCATGAGTTAGGTTTAATTTGTTGTTGATTCTCCAGGACTTTAAGGTATAAAGAGAGTTTGTGCATTTGGGATTTTTCTAGTTCTTTTTAAGTGAGGCTTTGATGGCTATATATTTCCCCCCTAGGGCCGCCTTTGTCATATCCCATAGGTTTTGGATGGAGGTGTTCTTATTCTCATTGGTTTCCATGCATTGTTTAAGTTTTTCTTTGATTTCCTGGCTGACCCCAACTTTCTTGAGTGGGGTGGACTTTAGCTTCCAAGTGTTTGAATTCATTTCAAACATTTTCCTGTGGTCGAGGTCTAGTTTCAAAGCACTGTAGTCTGAGAATATGGAGGAAAAAATCTCAGTATTTTGGTATGGGTTGATACCTGATTTGTGACCCAGTATGTGGTCTATTCTAGAGAAGATTCCATATGCACTCAAGAAGAATGAGTACTTGTTGTTATAGGGTGAAATGTTCTGTACATATCCATGGGGTCCATCTGATCCAATATGTCGTCATTCAAAGCTCTTGTTTCTTTGTTGATTTTCTGTTGAGATGATCTGTCTGTTGCTGAGAGTGGCATGTTAAGATCCCCTACCATTACTGTATTCTTTTCAATATGTCTCTTTATTTTGATTAACAGTTGGCTTATGTGGTTGGCTGCCCCCATGTTGGGAGATAAATATTTACAATTGTTAGATCTTCTTGTTGGATAGGCCCTTTGAGAATGATGTGGTGTCCTTCTGTATCTCTGATCACAGTCTTTAGCTTAAAATATAATTTGTCTGATATGAGAATCGCTACCCCAGCTTTCTTTTGGCTTCCATTGACATGAAAAATATTTCTCCATCCCATCACTTTCAGTATGGATGTATCTTCAGGTTCAAAATGATTCTCTTGTAGACAGCATAAGAATGGGTACGGTAGGCATCCCTGTGCTGTTTCATGGGAGCATTTAGGTCATTCTTGTTTAGAGTAATTATTGAGAGATATGATTTCATGGTCATCATGTTGCCTGTGAATTCTTTGTTTCTATGGGTTGTGTCTGTAAATTTTGGCTTTATATCACTCTTGGGGTCTTTCTCCTTTTATAGAACTCCCCCTTATTATTTATGCAGGGATGGCTTAGTGGTCACATATTCTTTCAGTTTTTGCTCGTCTTGGAAGCTCTTTATCTCTCCATCCATTTTAAATGACAGCAATGCCAGATAAATTATTCTTGGCTGCATGTTATTCTCATTTAGTACCCTGAATCTGTCTTCCCAGCCCCTTCTGGTTTGCCAGGTTTCTGTTTACAATTCTGAAATTATTTGGATGTTCCTCCCTCTGTACAGAAGGAATCTCTTCCCCTTAGCTGCCCTTAGGATGGTTTCCCTGGTTTTAAAATTTGCAAGTTTCACTATTACATGTCTGAGTGTCGGTCTGTTCTCCTTGATCTTGGGGGTGTGTCCTCTCTTCCTCTAGGACTCGAATATTTATTTCATTCCCCAGATTAGGAGAGTTCTCAGCTACAATTTGCTCAAATGTGTCTTCTAGTCCTCTCTCTCTCTCTCTCTGCTCTTTCCGGGATCCCAATAATTCTCACATTGGAATGTTTCATGGCGTTGTTTATTTCTCTAATTCTGTTTTCATGGATTCTAAGCTGTTTAGTCTTGGTCTCCTCCTGATCTCTCTTTTCAATCAGTTTTTCTTCTAGATCACTAATTCGATCTTCTGCCTCGTTTATCCTAGCTGTTAGAGTATCTAGGTTAGATTGGATCTTATTGATAGCATTTTAAAGTTCTGCAGATCAGCTCTCACTTCTTTTTTTTTTTTTTTTTAGATTTTATTTATTTACTTGATGGAGCAAGATCACAAGTAGGCAGAGAGGCAGGCAGAGAGAGAGAGGAGGAAGCAAGCTCCCTGCCAAGCAGAGAGCCCTATGCGGGACTCGATCCCAGGACCCTGAGATCATGACCTGAGCTGAAGGCAGAGGCTTAACCCACTGAGCCACCCAGGCGCCCCGCTCTCACTTCTGCCCTTAGAGAACCCATGTTGCCACTAATGGTTTTCTCCAACCTAGCTATTGTCTGTACAACAGCTACCCTGAAGTCTATTTCCAACATCTTACTATATCTATATCCATTAGTTCTGTGGTGGAAGTCACAGTCTCTTCATTTTTCTTGTGTTGGTTGTTCAACTTCCTAGTCATTCTGTTGAGCGGTGGCTGAGGAAATGTACAGAGTCCAAATTACGAGTCACAATCCAAGCGAGATGCACCTTTTTTATAGGGACCTTAGGGTTGCTGGACTCTTGTTCTTTCAGCCTCTCTTCTGGAGGAGGGGCCTGCCGCACTGTTACTCGGGCAACCCTGTTTGGGCAGAGTTGCCATGACAGCTGTGGTGGGGGATGTGCTCAGTGAAAACCGGTTTTGGAGGGCTTTTGTTCTCTGGTGGCTTTCTTTGGCGGCTTTTGGAGTTTCTTTTGAGAGTCAGAGCTGATGTGACCTTATCCAAACTTCTTTCTCAGAACAGAAAATAACAATGTGTTCTACAGAAAGCCCTCCAGGCCACACTGACTTCGTTTTTGTCTATGCTACTAAAAACCACAGTGTCCTGGTTTGTGTATCTCACAGCAGCCCTCCCAGCCCTCGGCTCCAGGTCCAGGAATGTCTCTGCCCCTTGTGCTTCTAAAACTGCCATCCAGCCCCTATTCACACGTGTGCCCCTACAGCTCTAGGTTTCAGTTGGGGAGGGCGCTACCCTAAAGTCCTTTCCTTGCTGCTACAGCTACAGAGTCTGTGCCTGGTCCCCACCAGGGGTCGCTTTTGTACTCCAAGATATTTCACCTTCCTGGCACCAGTGCTTATGGTGGCTCCCTTTGACTTTCTATTTATTTTCCAATATCTGCCCACAGAATCACAGCTCCCTTCTTCATACCTCAAAACCAGCTGCCGGAGATATTCTGTTGATATACATCTGGATATATCTTCTTACAATTCACGCTGATTTTGTGGGTGTTCAGAGTGGTCTGGTAGATACCCAGCTCAATTCAAGGGACAAAGTAGGGTCCCCTACTCTGCCATCTTCTCATGCCCCTCCAGTTAGACAGCTTCTTAAAATGCTAAATATACAGTTCCATACTGCTGCTCTTAAGTTTTTAATCTAAGAAAAATAGAATGCATTATGTATGCACAATGACTTGCACGTGAATATTAATAGCATCTTTATTTGTAATGGGGAAAAACTGGAAAAAATAACCATATGGTGAAATACAATACAATAACGCAATAAATATATTATTACATCAGATAACAACATGAATAAATCTCAAATAATTATGTTGAGTTTAAAAAGACAAAAAAAAGAAAATATAGT
The DNA here is from genome assembly GCF_922984935.1 of Meles meles. Classification (NCBI taxonomy): domain Eukaryota; kingdom Metazoa; phylum Chordata; class Mammalia; order Carnivora; family Mustelidae; genus Meles; species Meles meles. The sequence goes on from NC_060087.1 coordinate 50,209,583, forward strand.
GTATCATTCCATTTATACAAAATTCAATAAAATGCAAACTAATCTATACTGAGAGAGAGCAGACTGGTGGTTGTCCAGATGTAGGGATAGAGATCAGTAGGGAAGCAATACACAAGGGAACAAACTTTTGGAAGTGGTGGATATGGTCACTATTCGGAGGTGATATGTACCTTCATGAGTATATACATATGGACTTTTTACTTTTATTTAAAGGCTTCGTATATTTATTTGAGAAAGAGAGGGCACGTGAGAGAGTGATAGGGAAAGCATGAGCAGGGGAGGGGCAGAGGGAGAGGGAGAAGTAGACTTCCTGCAGAACAAGGAGCAGGATGCCAGGCTCTGTCCCAGGACTCTGGGATCATGACCTGAGCTGAAGGCAAACACTTAACCAACTGAACCACCCAAGAACCCCTACATACAGATTTTTTAAATTAAGTAGGAAAAACGCGTTTGGAGTCAAAGAATCCTTAAACAATAAGGCCTGCAAGGTCTTTGACAATTTTTTAACCAATTAGCTTTTTTTAAAGTTAATAATAAATCAAAATCTTCAATACATTTTTTTCTATTTTTTTATTTTAATGTGCTATTGTGTTCTGTATTCTTTGTCATATTTTCCAACTACTTCCTCATATGATATAAATGTACTTTTTTATGGAAATTAGTAATATGCACCTCAAGCAAGGCCCTGCTTTTCATTTTGATAGACCAGGAACTTGTCTGTTTCTGATGTGAACCACTTGTGAGCATAATTATGTGTCAGAAGTCTAATATTTAAGGAAGGGTCTGGACTAGTTACATATTGTTGGGAAAATGAAAAGCAATGAGCAGTCATTGCAAATACCACTTGATGAGTCAAGTACTCAAACATGCTAAATGGTTTAGACTCTCCCATTACCAAAAAATCCCAACAAATTCCTGTCCACCATTCCTCCTTTATGTAATACGTCTTCATCCTTCAAGGTTCCACTCCAAGTTTGTATACCAGCCCATAGTAGACCTTTGAGAAAATAAATTTTCTTGGAAAAATGAGTCATAGGGAAGATGGGTTGAGGCCAAATGCAGCAGGTGGCTGGGAACTTTAGAGGTCTCCCGAGCTGGGGACTAGAGACTTTGGGAAATGCTGAGGAAGAAAAATGGCCATATGAGTTCACTGGGCTTTGAAACAAGGGTCTTGCATTTGCATATGTGGGATAAATAATGTGAAAACTAGTAACTTCCCTGTTGAGCAGGCTGCAGTAAAAAAGCTTTCTTCTGACTATAGCAGCCATCTGCCTTGTGAACCTCTTTTTACTCCAGACTCTGTGCTCTGTAATGAGTCTGAGTTCATGGTTAAAAGTACAGATACATCAGGACCAAAGCCCAGGTCCAAGTGAGTGCCCTGCAGACCACACTTCTATAGGAGATAGGAGGTAGGCGAGGACAACACTGAAATGAAAATATATATAAACCTAAGTGTGGATAGGTAGTGGTTTCTATTTTCACCAGATCACACAGATTGAAAAACAAGTGAAATGTAGCATATATCTTTCTGAAAAGTTAAACTGACCTTAGGACATGAAGAGGTTTGATCTCCATCAGACCAGAAGAGCAGAGGAACAGGTCCTGCAAATTTCCCTGCTGAACTAATAACAGGGAAAGTATTCCCTGCCACAGGTTTTGCTGGCATACAGTACACCCTTCCAGAGGATGGCTTAGTTCATTAGTCCCTGGTTTAATTTATGGTCTCAGAGAGATACTGTTTAGAGCACTCTCTAGGGAGAGGATTGTCCCAGCCAGTTCCTCTCTTGAGATTCAATTCCCCTGAGCCAGTCAGAAGGTGCCAAGTTTGTGGATGGCAGCGAAACAGGGCCTGGGTGAAGTCTTAGGGTGGCCATGATATCCCTGAGTGTGGTTTGGGCTATTTGTAGTAAAGAGAAACAGAAAGGGAAAGAAAAACCTCACTCCTGTAAAATTTTTGAGGGAAAACTGGAGCTTAATGTGATGGAGCTCAGGTATCCTCTGAAATTCTATTACATTCTGACTGAATGTAGGTGAAGGGTATGGGGAAGGTTTCTGTGGTGCAGTAGTTGTCAGGTTTGTCCAAAGTGCAAATGGTAGTCATGTATAAATACAGATTTTACCCCATCCCCATCCCCATCCCTTTTTTTCCTCATTTGGAGCAGTGAGAAACAACTACTTGAATTTTCAGGAACTCCTAAACTTGCTCTGTATCTTCTGCCAGAGCATGACAGGTTGAGATGAGGGGCACAAGTAAGATTTCATGTTTGTGCTCTTTATGTTTCCTACTTTCTCCACTTCTGATCTTTTCCTTGGGTCGAGGAATGACGGGACATGGAGTGACTCCTCTTGTCACTAGGAGGATGCAACCCTTGGTGGGTCCTTCCCAGCTCATGCCTCATGGGGGGTCCCAAAGTTCTCCTTCCTTCAGGGAGAGACACCACAGCTACACAGCCTACCTTCAAAAGCCACAGATTGGAGGTGTCTATTTCCACAAAAACTGATTCCCCATGATATCTAGCAAGTCAGAGTGCCTGCTTGGATGTCCAGTGGTTACAGATTCCCAAGTGGCAAGTCTAGAGAGTTGTTCCTCCTGTTAGTGTACAAGTTTCAGATTTCACATTTGTATCTCACCATTGCCAGAGTGGTAGCAAAGACAGGTGGACCAGGAAGCAAGTCCAACCAGCATTTAAAGGACAATCTCCCTATTCATACATAGGTCCTCATGTATAAGCTCTCAGGGTGCCTGGGATAAGAAACCCATCTAGTCCTATGTGAGAATAAAAGGCTGCAGGCTATTTTTTCTCTGTGGTTTCTGAACACAAGAGGTGAATATGCTTTATACATTGGTAGTACCAAAAAAGAGAGTACAAGAGTGCAAGGATGAGCAACTATTCAAGTATTTTTTTTTCTCTGATTCAGTGGTATCTTATTCTATCTATTGAATATGGGCACACTGAAAAAGAAAGGTTTTTTTCTTAATTAAAATGCCTATCCTTCTTTTTTTTTGAAGTGACTTTTATTTTGTTTCAAAGTCCTATGAACATTTTGTTTTGTTTTTATTCAACGAGAATGTATTCAATGGTAACATTTAAGAAAATCATGTTGTGTATTCTTTGAAAAATGCCTCTCCTTCTTAATATAAGTTACAAGTTTAATCACTAAAGAATGGATTGCTTGCCCCTTAAGAATATATATATATATATATGCCATGTCTCCCATCAAAATTTGTCCATTTTGGAGCCTAAAATCAAAGAGAGACGTACAGTTGAGGAAAGTACAATTAAAGCACTCAAATTGGGGGCGCCTGGGTGGCTCAGTGGTTTAAGCCGCTGCCTTCGGCTCAGGTCATGATCTCAGGGTCCTGGGATGGAGTCCTGCATCGGGCTCTCTGCTCGGCAGGGAGCCTGCTTCCCTCTCACTCTCTCTGCCTGCCTCTCTGCCTACTTGTGATCTCTCTCTGTCAAATAAATAAATAAAAATCTTTTTAAAAAAACATGCAAATTGACAACAGTACTGCACATGTACACTTTGTTAGACTAACACAGGACTTTTCAGCCCTGTTTCTTCATGGGAAGGACTCTGTTGGGCATGATTTTAATGAAATCTAAGCATATCCTTTCCCTAGTTAGTTTAGGTGCAGATACCAGGAATGTAGAGCAGCATTTAAGGTATAAAGTATTCTATTCTCAAGGACAACACAACGGTGTGAGAGGGATTCTCACCATACGCCAAGGTTTTCCTTAAAGGTGGAGGAGGTAAGCCCAAGATAGGATTAGAATGCAGGATACACAGCCTCTCTGCCCTAGCCTTAGGACAACCCCTTGTGCCAGAGTCTAGGTTTTGCAGCAAAACTCAGCCCTGGGTGTTATACACAACTAATGAGTCATTGAACATTACATCAAAAATTAATGTACTATACAGTGGCCAATTGAAAAGAATAACAACAACAACAACAACAACAACAACAACAATAAACAACTCAGTTCCGGTCACGGAATCCTAGGTCCACCAAGAATCCTAAGCAGTATATTAAAGCTCCTGCAAAGGCAAGTCCTGATGCTTTAATCATTAATTTACCAAAGAAATAACAAGATGATACTATTCCTTGGGTGAGTTAACAGCAACACTGGCAGGTGGGGTGCCTACTATCAATGCATACTAAGAATAGAAGTGAACCCCTTAAACTGATAAAGGACATGAAGCCAATTATTAATGTATTGCCTCTCTTCTCTAATTTAGCCCCTCAAAACATACTCTCTGATAATAGATGAATTTCTTAAGTATCTCTCCTTCAAAGTGAACACAATGTTATACTCTCTCAGTAGAAGACACTGGAGGGGCATTGAAGGAAGTAGTGCCTGTGATTTCCGGTTCTTAGGGATGTGGCTATGAAAATATCCTCAGTTCTTGGCTCCAGGCATGAGCCAAGAACAATTGTCTGCATCAAATGTGCAATACTGATGTGTCCTGGGGATCAGCTTTCTGTGTCCCTCTTCATAGGTACATCCATTGGTACATCATACCAGGTTTGGTATCACCCAAACTACTTGTGCCCTTAATTCCTTCTGCTTTCCTGCTCCTCTGCCCCCCCCCCCCAAAAAACTACTCTTTTGTAGTTTTGTAGTTCTCCCAGTGCCACAACCCTCCCAAAACAAAGGCCTTGCTGATTCTATGCACAGGGCATTTTTAGCTCCAGGCCTCCAACTCCATAAGCACCGCTATTCTTACTACACTACCACATACTGGCCACTACCTGTGGCTTACTCACACTGATGTGTTTCAGAGTGTTGTTTCTTGCTTACCCTGCAACTGTAGACCAGATACGGTTTTGTAAACCACCTCTGGCACCCACAAACCAGCAAACATCTTTGTCATCCAGTAGGTTCTCTTATACCTTCTTCAGGGAGGTGTGAACTCCAGCCTTGGAGAGGGGCCCACGCTCAAAATTTGTCTTTCCTTGGGCACTCTCCCACAGCACTGATTTTATATCCTGACACTTTACTGAAATCCTGTATGAGTTCTAGCAGTTTTGGAGTGGAGTCTTTTGGGTTTTCCACATAAAATATCATATCATCTGCAAACAGTAAGAATTCCACTTCTTCTTTGCCAATCTGGATGCCTTTAATTTCTTTTTGTTGTCTGCTTGCTGAGGGTGGGACTTCTAGTATTGTGTTGAATAGCAGTGGTGCCAGTGGACATCCCTGCCATGTTCTTGACCTTAGGAGAAAAGCTCTCAGTTTTTCCCCATTGAGAATGATGTTTGCTTTGGGTTTTTCATAGACCTTGCAGTCCAGGAATAAATCCCACTTGGTCGTGGTGAAAAAATCCTTTTAATGTACTGTTGAATTCTACTGGCTAGTATTTTAGTGAGAATTTTTGCATCAATGTTCATCAAGGATATTGGTCTGTAATTCTCCTTTTTTAAAAGATTTTATTTATTTGATATATATAGAGAGATCACAAGTAGATAGAGAGGCAAGCAGGCGGGGGGGGGGGAGCAGGCTCCCTGCTGAGCAGAGAGCCCGACGTGGGGCTCGATCCCAGGACCCTGAGATCACGACCCGAGCCGAAGGCAGAGGCTTAACCCACTGAGCCATCCAGGCACCCCTGTAATTCTCCTTTTTGCTGAGGTCTTTGTCTGGTTTTGGGATCAAGGTTATGCTGGCCTCATAATATGAGATTGGAAATTTCCCTTCCATTTCTATTATTTGGAAGAGTTTCCGGAGAATAGGTATTAATTCTTCTTTAAATGTTTGGTAGAATTCACCTGGGAAGCCATCTCGCCTTGGGCTCTTGTTCTTTGGGAGATTTTTGGTGACTGCTTAAATCTCCTTACTGGTTATGGTCATATTTAGGTTTTCTATTTCTTTCTGGTTCAGTTTTGGTAGTACTTTATGTCTCAAGGAAGGACTCCATTTCTTCCGGATGTTCAAATTTGCTGGAGTATAGTTGTTCATAATGTGATCGTATAATTGTTTGTATTTCTTTGGTGGTGGTTGTAATCTCTCCTCTTTCATTCATGAGTTCATTAATTTGGGTCCTTTCTCTTTTCTTGTGGATAATTCTTGCCAGGGCCTTATCAATCTTATTAATTCTTTCAAAGAACCAGCTCCTAGTTTCATTGATATATTTTACTGTTCTTTTGGTTTCTATTTCATTGATTTCTGTTCTGATCTTTTTTATTCCTATTCTTCTGCTGGGTATTGGCCTTATTTTCTATTATTTCTCCAGCTCCTTTAGGTGTAGGGTTAGGTTGTGTACTTGAGACTTTTGTACTTGTTTCTTTTTTTTTAAGATTTTATTTATTTATTTGATAGACAGAGATCACAAGTAGGCAGAGAAGCAGGCCGGGGGGGGGGGGAGCAGGCTCCCCACTGAGCAGGGAGCCCGATTCAGGGCTCGATCCCAGGACCCTGGGACCATGACCTGAGCCGAAGGCAGAGGCTTTAACCCACTGAGCCACCCAGGCGCCCTGAGACCTTTCTTGTTTCTTGAGAAAGGCTTGTATTGGTATATAATTTCTTTTCAGGACCTTCTTTGTCGTGTCTAAAGATTTTGAACAGTTGTGTTTTCATTTTCATTTGTTTCCATGATTTTTTTTTTCAATTCTTCTTTAATTTCCTGGTTGACCCATTCATTCTTTAGTTTGGTGCCCCTTAACCTCCATGTATTTGAGATCTTTCCAGCTTTGCTCTTCTGGTTGAGTTCTAGTTTCAAAGTATTGTGGTCTGAAAATATGCAGGAAATGACCCCAGTCTTTTGATACTGGTTGAGAGCTGACTTGTGACCCGGGATGTGATCTATTCTGGAGAATGCCACATTCACACCAGAGAAGAATGCGTATTCTGTTGCTTTGGGATGGATTGTTCTGAGTACATCTGGGATGTCCATCGGGTCCAGCATGTCATTTAAAGACTTTATTTTGTTTTCGATCTTTTGCTTAGATGATCTCTCCATTTCAGCGAGGGGGGTGTTGAAGACCCCTACTATTTTTGTATTATTGTCAATGTGTTTCTTTGATGCTGTTATTAATTGACTTATATAATTGGTTGTTCCCATGTCAGGGACAGAGATATTTAAAATTTTTAGATCTTCTTGTTGGACAGACCCTTTAGGTATGATACGGTGTCCTTCCTCATCTCTTATTATAGTCTTTGGCTTAGAATCTAATTGATCTGTTTTAAGGATTGCCACCACGGCCTTCTTTTGATGTCCATTAGCATGGCAAATTGTTTTCCACCTCCTCACTTTAAATCTGGAGTTGCCATTGGGTCTAAAACAAGTTTCTTGCAGACAGCATATCGTTAGGTCTATTTTTTTTTTAATCCATTCTGATACCATGTGTCTTTTGATTGGGACATTTAGCCCATTTACATAGGGTAACTATTGAAAGATATGAATTTACAATTTACCATTGTATTGCCTGTATGGTCTTTGTTACTTTATATAGTTTCTCTTCCTTTCTGGTCTATTACATTTAGGCTCTCTCTTTGCTTAGAGGACCCTTTTCAATATTTCTTATAGGGCTGGTTTGGTGTTTGCCATTTCTTTTAGTTTTTGTTTGTCCTGGAAGCTTTTTATCTCTCCTTCTATTTTCAATGACAGTTTAGCTGGATATTCAATTCTTGGCTGCATATTTTTTTCTCATTTAATGCTCTGAATATGTCATGCCAGTCCTTTCTGGCCTGCCAGGTCTCTGTGGGTAGGTCTTCTGCCAATCTAATATTTCTACCATTGTATGTTACAGACCTCTTGTCCCAAGCTGCTTCAGGATTTTCTCTTTGTCACTGAGACTTGTAAGTTTCACTATTATCTGATGGGATGTTGACCTATTTTTATTCATTTTGAGGGGGTTTCTCTGTGCCTACCAGATTTCGATGTTTGTTCCCTTCACCAACAATATACCTTCTGCCCCTCTCTCTCTTTCTTTTTCTTCCAGGATCCTATTTTTTCTAATATTGTTTCACCTTATGGTATTACTTATCTCTCAACTTCTCCCCTTGTGGTCCAGTAGTTTATTATCTCTCTTTGTCTCGGTTTCTTTATTCTCTATCATTTGGTCTTCTGTATCACTAATTTTCTCTTCTGCCTCATTTATCCTAGCAGTAAGAGCCTCCATCTTTGATTGCACCTCATTAATAGCTTTTTAAAGTTTCGATTTGGTTAGATTTTAGTTCCTTTATGTCTCCAGAAAGGGATTTTATTTCTTCAGAAAGGGATTCTCTAGTATCTTCCATGCCTTTTTTAAGCCCAGCTAGCACCTTGATAATCATCATTCTGAACTCTAGTCCTGACATCTTACTGATGTCCATATTATTAGTTCCCTAGCCATCGGTACTACCCCTTGTTCTTTTTTATGACTTGAGTTTTTCCTCCTTGTCATTTTAACCAGATAAGAAAGGATGAATGGGGGCACCTAGTTGGCTCAGTTGGTTAAGCAACTGCCTTGCACTCATGTCATGATCCTGGAGTCTGAGATGGAGTACCATATCAGTACCATATCAGGCTCCATGCTCAGCAGGGAGTCTGCTTCTCCCTTTGACCCTCTCCCCTCTCATGCTCTCTCTTTCACTCTCTATATATATATATGTATATATATACATACATATATACATATATATGTATATATATATATATAATTTATATATGTGTATATATATATGTATATATGTATACATATATATATAATTTATATTTATATTTATATTTTAGACTGGTGAATATAACAGACTCACACATTGGATTTTGGGTGTATTTTGGTCTGTAAGAAGAAACTGCCTCCCAAAATTTTAAAGAAAGAAAAACATATATATATGCAAATTAAGCATAAACACGTTGATGGGATGGAATATGACTGTGAAGATGAAAACTAAAAAAGATTCTAAAGGGAATTGATAAGATAAGAAGTTGGTTGAAAAAAGAAAAAAAAAAGAGGAAAGAATGTGATCAGGCTGGAGACTAAAACAAAGCCGGCACCATATTTAGGATATATTTTGATCTGTTAGAAGAAACTGTATCCCCAAATTTTGGAGAAATAAAATCCTATAAGTGTAAGAAATATCAGTTTGAATACAATGAAATGGTAAAATACGACCGTGACATTGAAAATTTAAAAAGGTATTGACAATTTAAAATAGTTAAAAATCTTAAACCATGCCACTCTCAGTAATAGACAGATCACCCAAGCAGAAAATCAATAAAGAAACAAGAACATTGAATGTCACATTGAATCAGTTGGACCTCATAGATATATACAGAACATTCCACCCTAAAACAACAGAATATGCATTCTTCTCGAGTGCACATGAAACCTTCTCCAGAACAGACCACATATTGGGTCACAGATCAGGGCTCAACTGATAGCAAAAGATTGAGATTATTCCTTTCATATTCTCAGATCATAATGCTTTGAAACTGGAGCTCAACCACAAGAAAAAGTTCAGAAGGAATTCAAACACCTGGAAGCTAAAGACCACCTTGCTTAAGAATGCTTGGATCAACCAGGATATCAAAGAAGAACTTAAACAATTCATGGACACCAATGGGAATGAAGACACTTTGGTCCCAAACCTATGGGATACAGCAAAGGTGGTCCTAAGGTGGAAATACATAGCCATCCAAGCCTCCCTCAAAAAAAAAATGTCAACAAATTAAGCCAACCCCACACACAGAGAGGGAAATAATCAAGATTAGAGCAGAGATCAAGGAGATCGAAACTAGAGATACAGTAGAACACATCAACGAAACTAGAAGCTGGTTTTTGGAAAGAATCAATAAGATCAAGAAATCATTGGTGAAACTAATCTAAAAGAAAAGAGAGAAGACCCAAATTAATAAAATTATGAATGAAAAGGGAGAGATCACAACTAACACCAGGGAAATAGAAACTATCATGAGAAATTATTATCAATAGTTATATGCCAATATGTTAAGCAACCTAGATGAAATGGATGCATTCCTGGAAAACTATAAACTTCCAAAACTGAATCAGGAAGAAATTGACAATCTGAATAGACCAAGATCTAGTAACGAGATTGAAGCAGTGATCAAAAACCTCCCAAAGAACAAGAGCCCAGGACCTGACAGATTCTCTGGGGTAATTCTACCAAACTTTCAAAGAAGAAATAATACCTATTCTCCTGAAGCTGTTTCAAAAAATTGAAGCAGAAGGAAAACTTCCGTACTCTTTTAATGAAGTCAGCATTACCCTGATCCCCACACCTGGCAAGGACCCCACCAAAAAGGAGAATTTCAGACCAATATCACTGATGAATATGGATGCTAAGATTCTCAACAAGAACCTAGCTAATAGCATCCAACAGTACATTTAAAAGATTACCCATCATCACCAGGTAGGATTTATCCCTGGGTTGCAAGTGTGCTTCAACATTCACAAATCAATCAATGTCATAGAACAAATCAATAAGAGAAGAAAGAAGAACCACATGGTCCTCTCAATTGATGCAGAAAAAAAAATTGACAAAATACAGCATCCTTTCCTGGATAAAACTCTTCAGGATATAGTGATAGAGGGAACATTCCTCAACTTCGTCAAATCTATGTATGAAAAACCCACAGCGAATATCATCTTCAATGGGAAAAAGCTGGCAACCTTCCCTTTGAGGTCAGGAACATGACAAGGATGCACATTCTCACCACTCTTGTTCAACATAGCATTAGAAGTCTAGCAACATCAATCAGACAACAAAGAGAAACAGAAGGTATCCCAGTTGGCAATGAAAAGTCAAACTCTCTCTCTTCACAGATGACAGGATATTTTATATGGAAAACCCAAAAGACTCCACCCCAAAACTACTAGAACTCATACAGCAATTCAGTAATGTGGCAGGATACAAAGTCGATGTACAGAAAACAGTTGTTTTCTATACACTTACAATGAAAATACAGAAAGGGAAATTAGAGAATCAATGCCATTTACTATAGCACCAAGAACCATAAGATACCTGGGAATAAACCTAACCAAAGAGGTAAAGGATCTGTACTCGAGGTACTACCGAACACTCATGAAAGAAATTGAAGAAGACACAAAAAGATGGAAGACCATTCCATGCTCATGGATCGGAAGAATAAACACTGTTAAAAATGTCTCCACTGCCTAGAGCAGTCTATACATTCAATGTCATCCTGATCAAAATTCCACTGGCATTTTTCAGAGAGCTGGAGCAAGCAGTCCTAAAATTTGCATGGAATCAGAAGAGACCCCGAATTGCTAAGGAACTGTTGAAAAAGAATCATAAAACTGGGGGCATCACGTTGCCTGATTTCAAGCTTTACTACAAAGCTGTGATCACCAAGAGAGCATGCTACCAGCATAAAAACAGACACATAGACCAGTGGAACAGAGTAGAGAGTCCAGATATGGACCCTCAACTCTATGGTGAAATAATCTTTGACAAAGCAGGAAAAAATAAAGAGTGGAAAAAAAGACAGTCTCTTCAATAAATGGTGCTGGGAAAATTGGACAGCTATGTGTAGAAGAATGGGAGTCGACCATTCTCTTACACCATACAGAAAGATAAACTCAAAGTGGGTAAAAGACCTCAACGTGAGGCAGGAACCCATCAGAATCTTCGAGGAGAACATAGGAAGTAACCCCTTCGACATTGGGGTTACTCCTTTGAAAGGCAACTCCTTTCAAGAAATGTCTCCAAAGGCAAAGGAAACAAAAGTGAAAATGAATTTTGGGGACTTCATCAAGATCAAAAGCTTCTGCACAGCAAAGGAAACAGTCAACAATACAAAAAGGCAAACCTCAGAATGGGAGAAGATATTCGCAAATGACAATACAGACCAAGGGCTGATATCTCGGATCTATAAAGAACACCTCAAACTCAACACATAGAAAACGGATAATCACGTCAAAAATGGGTAGAAGACATAAACAGACACTTCTCCAATGAAGACATACAAATGGCTAACAGACGTATGAAAAAATGTTCATCATCACTAGCCATCAGGGAGATTCAAATCCAAATCACATTGAGATACCACCTTCCACCAGGTAGAATGGCCAAAATTAACAAGACAGGAAACAACATGCGTTGGGGAGGATGTGGAGAATGGGGAACCGTCTTACACTGTTGGTGGGAATACAAGTTGGTGCAGCCACTTTGGGAAACAGTGTGGAGATTCCTTAAGAAATTAAAAATAGAGTTTGCCTATGACCCTTCAATTGCACCAGTGGGTATTTACCCCCAAGATACAGATGTAGTGAAAAGAAGGGCCATCTGTTCCCCAATCTTCATAGCAGCAATGGCCACTGTTGCCAAACTGTGGAAAGAACCAAGATGCCCTTCAACAGACAAATGGATAAGGAAGATGTGGTCCATATATATTATGAAGTATTATGCCCCCATTAGAAAGGATGAATACCCAACCTTTGTATCAACATGGATGGGGCTGAAAGAAGGATTATGCAGAGTTAAATAAGTCAAGCAAAGAGAGTCAATTATCATATAGTTTCACTTATTTGTGGAGCATAAGAAATAGCATGGAGGACATGGGGACATGGAGAGGAGAAGGGAGTTGGGGGAAATTGGAGGGGGAGATGAACCATGAGTGACTGTGGACTCTGAAAAACAATCTGAGGGTTTTGGAGGGGTGGGGGTGGGAGGTAGGTTGAGCCTGGTCGTGGGTATCACGGAGGGCACGTATTGTATGGAGCACTGGGTTTGGTACATAAACAATGAGCTCTGGAACACTGAATAGGAAGTAAAAAAATAAAGTAAAAATTAAAAAAAAATAGGTAGGAGGAAAAGTTTTTTTTTTAAAATAGAATAAGAAAAAAATAAAACTTCATAAATTTAACTTTGAAAGGCTATAGAATCGGGGAGGGGGGGAGCCATGAATTCTATGTGCTTTATTCCCACCGCTCTGAAGTTTTGCAGTTCTCATTGATCGGTGAACTTGACCTTGGTTGGATGTTCTTGTTGATCTTCTGGGGGAGGGGCTTGATGCAGTGATTCTCAAATTTCTTTCCCCGAGATGGAATTGCACCACCCTTGCCAGGGGCCAGTCTTATTAATCTTCTAGGTTTTCTTCTCTGTAGCTTTTGTTCCCTGAATGCTCTCCGTACAGCTTTGGAGGATGGGAATGAAGACGGTGGATTCCCAATATCCCGCCCCACAGGAGCTGAGAGCTCAGGGCCCCACTCCTCAGTGCACCATCAGAGAAAAGCAGTCAATCATTCCCATCTCCCTGGTCTCTTGCCACATTCCATGTTCACCTAGCCTGTGAGTGGGCATTTCTATCTCTGGAGCACGGCCCCATTTGGAGTTTCCAAACACAGCAGATTCCTACAGCACTCTCCTCCACCTCTTGGAGGAAGAAGGGGGGGTCCCCAAGATCTGCCACTTGTGGGGTCCATGCTGAAAGTGCAGTGACCTGACTGTGCCTCGGATATTGGTTTAAGGTAATGTGGAGCTGAGAGCCCTCTCCTCAGCTCTGTCTTTGCAGCTGGTTTCCCCTTTCTGATATCAGGGAGCTCTGCCACACTCAGACACAGCTGGTCTTTTTGTGACCCTGCGGGTCCTGAGACCACACTGTTCCAGTGAGTGCTCCAACATCCCCCCAACCCATTAACCTCTAGAGTGATGTCCCTCGGTGGAGCAGATTTCTAAGTATTCTGATTTTGTGCTCTTCTGCTCTATGGCTTGCCAGGAGGCAGCCCCTCCCTCCACAGTCTATCTTCCTATATATTGCTTTGGATCCACTTTGCACTTCCTACCTTCCAGAAAGTGGTTGCTTTTCTGTTCCTAGAATTTCTGCTTTTCTTCTCTTTGATCTCCTGTTGAGTTTTTAGGTATTCAGAATGGCTTAATTACTATCTAGCTGAACTCCCAGGACCCGGCGATATTTAGGTCTCCTACTCCTCCACCATCTTGCTCCTCCCCTCTTAGCATTTCTTATATAGCAGTTCTAGTGGTAGTAAAATCTGTTAGCCTTGGTTATTTGGGAGTATCTATTTCTCCCACAGTTTTTTAAAAAGGGTTTTATTTAGTTATTTTACAGTGAGGGAGAGCATGGGGAGGGACAGAATGAAGGGGAAAGAATCTCAAGCAGAGCCCAATGCCGGCCTTGATCACGTGACCTTGAAATAACAACCCCAGCCAAAACCAAGAGTTAAGTGCTCAACCAACTGAGACATCCAGGCACCTGTCTCAAATACTTTTGAAAGACTCTTTTACTGAATACAGTTGACAGCTATTTTTTTTTCTTCAGTATTTTGAATATATCATTCCACTGACTTCTGGTCACCAAATTTTATGCTGAAAAAGACACTGACATTTTGGGGGGTTCCTGGATGGCTCAGTCAGTTAGGCATCTGACTCCTGATTATGCCTCAGGTCATGATCTAAGGGTCAAAAGATGGAGCCCTGGATCAGGCTCCACACTTGACCTGGAGTCTGCTTGAGATTCTCTCTCTCCATCTTCCTCTGCCCTTCCTCCATGCTCCCTTTCATTCTCTCAAATAAATAACTCAATAAAAAGACACTGACATTTTTATTAAAGATACCTCATACATGATGAATTGCTTATGTGTAGCTGTTTGTAGGAATCTCTGCCTTTGGCTTTCAGTATTTTTATCATGATGTATCATAGGGTTTATCCTACTAGGAGTACAATATTCTTCTTGGTATGTAGATATCTTTCACACAAATTTGGGGATCTTTCCACTACCACCCAGAAGGGGAAGAGGGTAAGACACCTCTTGGGAGAGAGGGAAATAGCAGAGGGTTTTACATATTTCTGTCATATGGCCCAGCAGCTAGAGTTGGATTCTCTGGGTCAGAGAGGTCTGAAGAGAAGCACTGATGTTTCATAGTCCCAGGATTTGTCTTAATTATGGATAACATATGTTGGATGTAGTTCTGTGGGGTATGCAAAGCAGGCAATCTCTAAATGACTAAAAATATACTTATTTAGGATATATTGAAGTCAATTAGATGTGTAAAAAATTGAGTTTGTTGCTGGCGGGATTTGAACTAATGGTCCTGCGGTAAAGAAGTAAACAACATAGGGGCCAATATATACAGGACATCTTGAATACCGATATGCCGCTTAGTTAGGCAGTCTGTTTAATCTGACTGACAGGGGCTGAGATCACATGCATAAATTAATAATATTAACAAGACCTTAAGCAACAAAGTGGAATCAATCTGCAATGTGAACTTCAGTCATACCAAACACTAGAGGGTCCTGGCTGAGCAAATCCCATCAGCTATTCTGGTTTACCTTAGTAAGACACGATAACTTGTTTCTGTATTGACATTTTTTTTTTGCCCATTTTGTAATGCACGTGTAGCAGGATATACTAGCAACTGCACAAGCTCCACCTTGTTCTGCAAGAAGGAAGTCTATGACAATTCTATCAGCCATGACGAGGTTGACACGAATACCTTCTAAGGCCAAAGTGGAGTTTCGTTAAACATTTGAATTCCTCTTAGGAGCACTTTTAGATGCAAATCAGAGTGTTTTGGAGAGACAAGAAAGTTAATGCCTGGCTTCTACACAAATGTAAAAGTGATAGATATCCATCACCTTGGGATGGGACTATAAATTCCCTGAATGAGCTGACATTTTTTATTTTTGTGCTATGTGGTAGTCAATATCAGTAGTGGGGACAGTTTCGTTTAAGGGACCACAAATTTATAGGCCCTATGCTTTGCCTTCAATGAACAAAGGCATCTTTCTTATGCCATTTCACTTAATATTTTGGGTATTTAATCTAGAGGGGACTGGAAGAGATTCTGCTGAGTGAAATAAGTCAAGCAGAGAGAGTCGATTATCATATGGTTTTGCTTATTCGTGGACAATAAGGAATAACACAGAAGGCATGGGGAGATGGAGAGCAGAAGTGAGTTGGGGAAAATCAGAGGGGGAGACAAACTATGAGAGACTATGGACTCAGAAACAAACTGAGGGTTTTGGAGGGGAGGAGGCTGGGAGGCAGGGTGAGCTTGGTGTTGGGTATTATGGAGGGCACGTATTGCATGGAGCACTGGGCATGGTGCATAAACAATGAATTCTGGAACACTGAAAAGAAATAAAAAAATAAATAAAAATTTTAAAAAATCACAAATCATGGCAGCCCAGTTTTGGAGAATTTACTTTTTAGTACCAATTGGTATGTGTAAAGCAAACATTTTTGTTTCTTAAATTTTCATTAAGTTTTTAAATAAAATTCTTCTAGACTCTCTAAAAACTTGACTTCATTGTAAGTGTTTTAAATTTAGTGTTGTTTAAGGAGGAAACATGTTTTGATGAGCACTGGGTGTTATACACAACTAATGAATCACTGAACACTACATCAAAAACTAATGATGTTTTATGTGCTGGCTAACTGAACATAATGAAAACAAGTAAAAAGATAAAAAATAAATTTATTGTTATTGTAGAGACTAAGTAAAATCTTCAGGATCACTATTTGTCAAAAAGCAGGACCATTATATGTCAAAAATCCACCAGTGTGTAGGAAATCTCTCTTTTTTTTTTTTTTTTGAAGCATTTCTGAAATATAGAGATGACATCATTGGAAAGCTATTAGAATAGAAATGATGTTAAATGAAGCAACTGACTTATAAACATTCATGGAAGTACATGTGAAAAATAACACAAGTTTATCTACGTTTATTGTGGATACATAAGTATCTGTTAGAATAAATGTGGTGTTCTGGTTCATATTTGAATCTATGTAATATAACTATCCAAAGTATATGAATGAATACCTACAAAACTCCACATTTTGAGAGACCAAGATAGGGAATTATTGAATGATGGTGAAACATATTTATCCAGCATAACAATTTTTCTTTTGCCCTTGAAATTTGACTTCCAGTGACCATTTAAAAAGATCATGTGTTAAGAAAAAAATAAAGGTTAAAGTCATAGAATGGGAAGAAAATTCTAAGGCCAAACTTTCCCACCTGTTGTAGATAGGGTTCATTTAGACATCATACCAGGTAACCTTACCTTTTTTCAATCTAACTTCATCACATGAAGATGAGTATGAAATTGAATCCCCAAGCATTAAAGGTAATATCAAGTTCATTCTGTAACTGGTTGAGCTTCTTCCATATCCAACAGTAAGTGGCACATGGGCCGTTGAAGACCTTAGAGTCCATTGCAATATCTTGGAGTCTCATAACAGTTATACAGACCTTATAAAGTACTCATGGGATTTTCTTCACTACTGTGTAAAAATAGCTCTGATTCATATGAAGTGTATATTAAGAAGGAAAATGATCTCTTACGGGAAATGAAATCATTAGTCATCCATTGTCCAAACAGATATCATCACTTGTTTTAGCAAACTGAGTCCCAGATGGTAATCCAGGGCACCGTTTTATGATTACATTAGCAGTAATACTAGTAGGAATAGTAATTTTTACTTTTGTTGCTTAAAAAAGGTTCTCTGAAATGTGGCAAAGAAACAGACAGAACCAACTCCAATTGACTGGTACTACAAGATGAAATCAAATGTATAGTAACTAAGTAATTTAAGTATTTATACTTAAATAACTTAATAACATCTTTGGGGAAATTTTGGAATTCTAACCTGGAGTAGTCCTTCATCAGAAGGTATTTTTTGGAAGATATATCAACTAACAACCAGCATTAGTAACTGTTTTATCACTGTATATAGCTAGTTGCTGCATATGGCTATTATCTCTCAATTTTTATTAAAAATTTTATATCAATTTTATATAAACTTCTAAATATGTAAATAAATGTAAATACAGATATTTTTTAAAAGGTCCTAAAAAGTGCAACAAATAGTTGTGTGTGACTGGTTAATTTTAAAAAAAAAAGATTTATTTGTTTATTTTAGAGAGAGGGTGTGTGCAGGGGAGGGGCAGAGGGAAAGAGAGAGAGAGAGAGAGAGAGAGAGAAACAGACTCCCCACCAAGCATGGAGCCCAACGTGGGACTCCATCTCATAACACTGAGATCATGACCTGAGCTGAAATCAAGAGTTAGACACTTAACTGACTGAGTCACCCAGTCACCCCATGACTGGTTGCTTTTGTGTAAAAACAAAATGAAAACAAAAATAAGAAAGCTCTCTTGTGGGCTCTTGGGCCCCCAAATAGCATATAATCCAGTGCAAAGGAAATAATGTTTGAACAAATATACATGTTTATCAGGAGCATGAAGGAGACTCTAACAAATATTGGTTTTCCTGATGAATCAAAAAATCATCAGTGTCACATAAGAGCAATATCCCCAGGCTGGCTGGTAACTCTCTGAGAACAGAACATCTAAACACGCATTGGTTGTGTCTATCCGCTACAGTTAGTATTTGGAGATTTTATTAGCATTTACTTTGGACAGTACCCTTTTTGGCAACTGTGTGTCAAGAACTATAAAGGGCTAAGTTTTTTACCCTATTTGTAAGCTAACAATTTTGTCTGGCAGCTTTACACATGCTGGAAGAAGATACAAGATACCTGAATCAGATATAAAAAAGATGGCTAATTACTCAAGTCACAGGAGGCAACATGAACTTCTTTGCAATGGTTACCCTCAGTCCCCAAGTCACCCGCTGGTGATAAGAAGCAGGGCAGATGTGCGATATGCAGACGATGGGTTTTCATTAAAATGTAGGAAACTCGAGTATTTTAAAGGGACTTTTAAAATGGACATTTTGCTCTATTCCTTATGTTCCACGTACGAGTGAAACCATATAATTGTCTTTCTCTGCTTGATTTTTTTCATTTAGCATAATCCTCTCCAGGTCCATCCATGTCGATGCAAATGGTGGGTATTCATCCTTTCTGATGGCTGTGTAACATTCTGCTGAGTGACAGGTATTAAGAAGGGCACATGTTGGGATGAGCATTGGGTGCTGTAGGCAACTAATGAACATTACAACAAAAACTTATGATGTACTATATGCTGGCTAACCGAACATAATAAAAATAAGAAAATAAGTAAATAAGTAAATATAACATTTAGCAAATGTCCTCAGAGGAAAGTACTATCTTTATGTTCCAGAATAGCACATAAATATGCACTCTGTCCCAGAGGGAAATACTATTTTTACTCTCTTCCAAGGCTGTTTGTTATACAATTAGCATTGAAACATAGTTTGGAACAAAAACTGTTAATGGCTCTAATCAGAATTCATGTAGAAATATGAGACCTATAAAGAATTGTCTCTGAACAATGACAAGCTATTTCTATGATTTGTATGGAAATGCATAGAACTCACAATATTGAAAAGTATTTTGAAAAAGAATAACCATGTTGTAGGCCTTACACTGCTAGTTTCCAAGACTTATTATAAAGCAATGACTTTGAAAAGAGTATGGCATTGACATAAAGGTAGGCACATAGATCAATTCAGCAGAAAAGAGAATCCAGAAATACACCCATATAGATATAGTCAACTGATTGTCAACAAAGGTGCAAAGCCAATTTCTAAAAGTGGAGAAAAGAGTGTTATCAGGGACTGGTGATGATGTAATAATTGGATAGCCATAAGTTAAAATAAATGATTGTCAATCCTTACTTCACACCATACACAAAATTAAGTATTGAGACTTAAATGTAGGAGCTAAAATCCAGCATTTTTAGAAGAAAGATAGGACAAAATTTCAGTGACTGTGGATTTGGTAAAAATATCTTAAATAGGTTGCCAAAAATGTGAAGCATAATAGACAAAATCAACGAACTGGACTTCATCCAAATTAAAATACTTTCTTCTACTAAGGACAGTATTAGAAAAATAAAAACTAAGACACAGAACAGGAAAAAAAATCTATTAAACATGTAACCATCACAGGGCTTGTAATTTGAATATATAAAGAACCCTTAAAAATCAATATGTGGGGGGCGCCTGGGTGGCTCAGTGGGTTAAAACCTCTGCCTTTGGCTCAGGTCATGAACCTGGGGTTCCGGGATCAAGCCCCACATTGGGCTCTCTGCTCGGCAGAGAGCCTGCTTCACCCCTCTCACTCTGCCTGCCTCTCTGCCTACTTGTCATCTCTCTGTCAAATAAATAAATAAAATCTTTAAAAAAATCAATATGTGGTAAGCAAACAACACAATTATAATGGGCAAATAATAGAACAGAGTCTTCATCACATAAGATAAATGGATGGCAATTAAGCACATGAAAAGATGTTCAACATTATAATTAAGTAAATGCTAGTTAAAACTAAAATGTCACAACATACCTATTAGAATGGCTCAGATTAAAAAGACTGATGATACTAGGGTTTCATGACTACTGCGTGATGTGAATATATGTGGTTATGGATATTTGGAAACAGTTGTGTAATTTCTTTTTTTTAAAGATTTTATTTATTTATTTGACAGGCAGAGATCACAAGTAGGCAGAGAGGCAAGCAGAGAGAAAGGGAAGCAGGCTCCCTGCTGAGCAGAGAGCCTGATGTGGGGCTTGATCCCAGGACCCTGGGATCATGACCTGAGCTGAAGGCAGAGGCTTTAACCCACTGAGCCACGCAGGCACCCCCAAGTGTGTAATTTCTGAAATGATAAACATATAATTACCATATCGCTGTTCTTAAGCTTTTACTAAAAAAAAAAAAAAAATGAAAGCATATTTCCACACAAAGTCTTGCACATAAATATTCATAGCAGCTTTATCTGTAACAGTAAAAAACTGGAAACATCTAGTAGACACTAAAGGCATTAATTCTTTTTTTGACAGCCACCATAGCAACTTTTTTCTAGATATGTCTCCTGAGGCAAGAGAAACAAAAACAAAAATAAACTATTAGGAC
This sequence comes from Meles meles, assembly GCF_922984935.1. Taxonomy (NCBI): domain Eukaryota; kingdom Metazoa; phylum Chordata; class Mammalia; order Carnivora; family Mustelidae; genus Meles; species Meles meles. Next base: position 50,230,353 of record NC_060087.1, read on the forward strand.
AACATCAAAATAAAGAGCACAGCAAAAGAAATAACAAAACAAAAGACAGCCTGATGAATGGGAGAATATTTCTGCAAATGATATATCTGATAAGGGGTTAGTATCAAAAATATACAAAAAACTTACATAACTCAAGGCCAAAAAAATCAAATAATCCAATTAAAAATAGGCAGAAGACATAAACAGACATTTCTCCAAAGAAGATAACCAGATGGCAAATAGAAGCATGAAAAGATGTTCAACATCACTGTGGGAAATGGAATAAAGGATTGTCTCAAAATTAAAAATATAACTGCCCCATGATCCATCAATCACACTAGTGGGTATTTACCCCAAGAATACAGAAACACTAATTCAAAGGGATACATGCACCTACATTTATAGCAATATTATTTAAAACAACCAAATTATGGAAGCCACCCAAGCATCCTTCAAATGATGAATAGATAAATAAGATGTGGTAGGTATATATATATACCTACCATACACACACACACACACACACACACACACAATGGAATATTATTCAATCATAAAAAATGAAATCTTGCCATTTGTAACAACATGAATGGAGCTAGAGTGTGTAATGCTAAGTGAAATAAGTCAAAGACAAATACCACATGATTTCACTCATATGCAGAATTTAAGAACCAAACGAAGAAGCAAAGGGGAAAAACAGAGAGACTTATCAAGAAACAGACTTTAATCATAGGGGACAAACTGATGGTTACCAGACAGGAGGCGATATTGGTTAAATAAGTGATGGGGATTAAGGAGTGCACTTGTGCTAATGAGCACCGGGTAATGTATGGAATTGCTGAATCACTATACTTCATATCTGGAAGTAATCTAACACCATATATTTCATAACTAAAAACCTTTTAAAAGTTTCGGATTTACATTTGTATCTCACCATTCCAAGACTGGCAGTTAAGAGAGCAGAACCAGTCAGCAGTTCCAACCAGCATTTACAGGACAAACTCCCCGTTCATACACAGGTCCTCATGTACAAGGTCTCAAGGTGCCTGGAATAAGAAGTAAATTCAGTCATATGTGTGAAAAGAAAGCTGTGGGCTGATTTGTCTTGTGTGGTTTCTGAGCCCAAGAGGCGAATATGCTTAACACGCTGGTAGTACTAGGAAGAGGAGTACAAGAGTACAAGAATGAGCAACATTTAAAATATTTTTCTTCTGATTTAGTGTTATCTTATTCTATTAAATGTAGGCACATGGAAAGAAAACACCCTCCCCTTTTTTTTAATTAAAATGTCTCTCCTCAGTACAAGCAACTACAGAATGCATTGCTTGCCACTTAAGAATGGTAAACATAGGTGCCATTCTCTCTCATCAATTTTTTTAAAGGTTTTATTTATTTATTTGACAGACAGAGATCACAAGTAGTCAGAGAGGCAGGCAGAGAGAGAGGAGGAAGCAGGCTCCCCGCTGAGCAGAGAGCCCGGTGCGGGGCTTGATCCCAGGACCCTGAGACCATGACCTGAGCTGAAGGCAGAGGCTTTAACACGCTGAGCCACCCAGGTGCCCCTCTGTCATCAATTTTTGTCCACATTAGAGCTTAAAACCAGTTGAGATAAGTACAATGAAACCACATACACTACGAACAATGGTAAATATATATACTTTTTAAGTGTAGGACAGGAATCTTCTGCCCTGCTCCTCCATGGACAGGGCTCTGTTAGGCATGATTTTAAAGATTTTATTTATTTATTTGACAAAGAGAGGGAGTGAGAACAAGCATGAGCAGGGGAGCAACAGGCAGAGGGAGGGGGAGAAGCAGGTTCCCTGCTGAGCAAGGGTTTGATGTGGGGCTTGATCCCAGGACCCTGGGATCATGACCTAAGCCCAAAGCAGACGCATAACACTGAGCCACCCAGGCGCCCCTGGGTATGATTTTAAATGAAATCCAAGTATGTTCTCTCCTTGTTTAGTTTAAGTACAGCCGCCAGGAATGCCCAGTAGCATTTAAGAAATAAAGTACTCTATTCTCAAGGACAGCACGATGGTGAGAGAGGCAATCTCACCATATACCAAGGTTCTCTTTGCAGGCGGAGCAGACAAGCCCTGGGTAAGACTAGAATGCAGGAATCATAGGCTCTCTGCCCTAGCCCCATGACAACACTTTGTGCCAGAGCCAGGGTTTTGCACCAAAACTCAGTTCGGGCCAGGAAACCCTGGGTCCACCAGGAATCCTAAGCAATCTATTAAACCTCCTGAAATTGCCAGTCCTGCTGCTTCAAGCATTAATTTACCAGAAAAATAACAGGATGATTCTATTCCTTGGGTGAACTAACAATAAACTTGGCAGGTAGCTTGCATGCTGTTCATGCACACTAATAGAAGCAAATCCCTTAAACTGATAAAGGACATGAAACCAATTTTTTTTTTTTAATTTTGAAAGATTTTTATTTGAGAGAGAGAGACAGAGCGAGAGCATGAGCAGGGGGAGAGTCAGAAGGAGAAGGAGAAGCAGAATCCCCGCTGAGCAGGGAGCCCAAAGCAGGGTTCTATCCCAGGACCCTGAGATCATGACCTGAGCCGAAGGCAGACACTTAATGGACTGAGCCACTCAGGCGCCCCTGAAGCCAATTATTAATGTATTGCCTCTCCACTCTAAATTCGCCCATCAAAACATGCTCTCTGATAGTAGACACAATTTGTTAAGTATCTCTCCTTCAAAGTGACACAATGTTATATTTTCTCAGTAGAAGACACTGGAGGGACATTGAAGAAAGTACCTCTCCTCTTCTTTCTGGTTCTCAGAGGTGTGTATGTGTGAGGATATCCTCAGTGCTTTGCCCCAGGCATGAGCCAAGAACAACTGTCCTCACTGAATGTACAATCCTGGTGTGGCTGGCTCATCAGCTTTCTATGGCTTTCTTCACAGAGACATCTTGTGCTCCAGACTACCTGCCCACTGATTCTCTCTGCTTGCTTTCTCTACTGCCCCGACCCGTCCCCTGCCCAACAAGTTTATCATCTGTAGTGCTCCCAGTGCTCTAGCCCTTCCAGCACCAAGGCCCTTCTGATCCTGTGCACAGGACATTTTTAGCTCTGGGCCTCCAACTCCACCAGCATCCCTATTCCTAATACATGTCCACACACTGACCACTAGTTGTCACTTGTCCACACCTTTGTGTTCCAGAGAGCTGCTTCCTGCTCACCTTGCAACCGTAGACCAGCTCTAGTTCTGCAAACCAGTTCTGGTGCCCACAAAGCAGCAAACTTTTCTGCCATGCAATAGGTCCTCCTTTACTTTCTCCAGTGAGGCGTGAACCCCAGCCTTTGATAGGGCCACCCCCACTTCAAATTTGTATATCCTCGAGTACTCTCTCTCAGCCCCAGAATACCATACACGGTTTTCTCATATCCTATATATTATACAATTCTCATAGCTTAACTTGATGTTAAACTTCTCCTGTCCACTGTCCACTTTCTACCTCTTGACTGGACCAGATTGCGATAGAACACAACATCTATATGAAACACCACTCTTAGAATTACTGAAACCTGTCTCTTTCAGAGCTGCACCAAATAACAATGTCCACCATCACCTAGAGAGAGCAAGAAGGGGGGGGATTAAAAATTCCTTCAAAAGGAAAAATAAATAAAACTGGCATTATTTGCAGATGTTATGATTCTGTACATTAGATCCTTATAGGTATTTATAGTTAAGGTATTAGAATCAACAAGACTTTAGATGTTTATAGCTTAAAGAAATCAACATACAAACACCAACTATATTTTATTTGCCAGGAAAAAAATTTAGAAAGGGAAAATGTCAAAGATGGCATTTGCAAAATATGAAGTACCAGGATGAAAATGTCTTCTTATGGAAAATACACAAAATGTTATTAGAATATTAAATAAGTTCTTTTATTAAAAAGAGAGATCATATCCATGAAACAAACATTCAATATTGAAAAGACATTAAATCTTAAAGTTCAACACGATCCTAATTAAAATCTCAAACAAGCTTTTAGTTGAATTTCTTTCTTTTAATTTAAATTTCTTTTTTTAAATTTATTTATTTATTTTCAGCGTAACAGTACTCATTGTTTTTGCACCACACCCAGTGCTCCATGCAATACGTGCCCTCTCTATTACCCTCCACCTGGTTCCCCAACCTCCCAACCCCGCCCCTTCAAAACCCTCAGGTTGTTTTTCAGAGTCCATAGTCTCTCATGGTTCATCTCCCCTTCCAGTTTCCCTCAACTCCCTTTCCTCTCCATCTCCCCATGTCCTCCATGTTCTTTGTTATGCTCCACAAATAAGTGAGACCATATGATACTTGACTCTCTCTGCTTGACTTATTTCACTCAACATAATCTCTTCCAGTCCCATCCACGTTGCTACAAAAGTTGGGTATTCATCCTTTCTGATGGAGGCATAATACTCCATCGTGTATATGGACCACATCTTCCTTATCCATTCGTCCGTTGAAGGGCATCTTGGTTCTTTCCACAGTTTGGCGACCGTGGTCATTGCTGCAATAAACATTGGGGTACAAATGGCCCTTCTTTTCACTACATCTGTATCTTTGGTGATACCCAAATACCCAGCAGTGCAATTGCAGGGTCATAGGGAAGCTCTATTTTTAATTTCTTGAGGACTCTCCACACTGTTCTCCAGAGTGGCTCCACCAACTTGCATTCCCACCAACAGTGTAAGAGGGTTCCCCTTTCTCCACAACCTCTCCAACACACGTTGTTTCCTGTCTTGCTAATTTTGGCCATTCTAACTGGTGTAAGGTGGTACCTCAATGTGGTTTTAATTTGAATCTCCCTGATGGCTAGTGATGATGAGCATTTTTTCATGTGTCTGATAACCATTTGTATGTCTTCATTGGAGAAGTGTCTGTTCATATCTTCTGCCCATTTTTTGATATGATTATATGTTTTGTGTGTGTTGAGTTTGAGGAGTTCTTTATAGATCCTGGATATCAACCTTTTGTCTGTTTTACGAATTTCTAATGAATTGATCATTTAAATGGAGTCAAAACAGGCTAAAAATAACAAGACACCTTCGAAGAACAAAGTAGAATGGACTGGTCTTATCCAAATATCAAGACTGGCTTCAGATCCATAGTAATTAATACTGATATATGGTATTTCAAATAAATAGATAAGCCCATACATAGCTAGACACTTGATTTATGACCATGTTGTTATAAATAAGTTGGAAAAGAGCAGACTTTTCAAAAGTGGTTTACTGAGACAATCCGATACCAATGCGGGGGGGGCAGGAAATCAGAACCCTACTCAGTATCATACATAAACATCACCTGTAGGGAGATTAAGATCTACCTGTGAAAGGTAAAGTCATGAATATTTTAGAAGATAATACAGAGAATATGTTCATAGCCCCAAGAAAGGGAGAGATTTCTAAAAAGAGACAAGCCCTAATAATAAAGAAAAGAATGATAAATTTGACTGTGTAGCATCTGTTCACAAAGCATAGCATAAATCAAGTGAAAATTCAAGAAACAAAGCAAGGGAATATTTTGACCACACATATAATCAATGGACTATTATTTAAAACACATAAATAACTCGATAAGTGAGTAGGTATAGATGGAAAATAGAAGAATGTCTGACAGAATCAATCTTTTTTTTTTTCAGCGTAACAGTATTCATTGTTTTTGCACCATACCCAGTGCTCCATACAGTACGTGCCCTCCCTATTACCCACCACCTGGTTCCTCAACCTCCCACCCCCCCGCCCCATCAAAACCCTCTGGTTGTTTTTCAGAGTCCATAGTCTCTCATGGTTCATCTCCCCTTCCAGTTTCCCTCAACTCCCTTCTCCTCTCCATCTCCCCATGTCCTACATGTTCTTTGCTATGCTCCACAAATAAGTGAGACCATATGATACTTGACTCTCTCTGTTTGACTTATTTCGCTCAGCATAATCTCTTCCAGTCCCATCCATGTTGCTACAAAAGTTGGGTATTCATCCTTTCTGATGGAGGCATAATACTTCATCGTGTATATGGACCACATCTTCCTTATCCATTCATCCGTTGAAGGGCATCTTGGTTCTTTCCACAGTTTGGCGACCGTGGTCATTGCTGCAATAAACATTGGGGTACAGATGGCTCTTCTTTTCACTACATCTGTATCTTTGGTGATACCCAAATACCCAGCAGTGCAATTGCAGGGTCATAGGGAAGCTCTATTTTTAATTTCTTGAGGACTCTCCACACTGTTCTCTAGAGTGGCTGCACCAACTTGCATTCCCACCAACAGTGGAAGAGGGTTCCCCTTTCTCCACATCCTCTCCAACACATGTTCTTTCCTGTCTTGCTAATTTTGGCCATTCTAACTGGTGACAGAATTAATCTTGAACAGTCCTTTTGCAGAAGAGAAAATCCAAAAGGCTCATTAACATAAGAATATACAAAAGCTGAACAGTAATAGTGGGGGAAAGAAAAAAAGTTCTGCCAATCCTACGTGTAGGTGAAGATGTCTAGCATCAGGAACTCTATGCTACTTGAGAGAGTGTAAATTGTCACTATTACAGAAACCAATTTGGCATCATCTAGAAAAGCTGAAGATATTCATACTCTATATCCAAGTGAATGTGGTTTTGGAGGTGTACCCAAGAGACTTTTACACATGTGTTCCATGGGAAATATCCAGGAATGCTCACTGCAACATTGTTCATAGTAGTCAAAAACTAGAAACAACCCTAGTGTCCATCCACTGTAGAATTGTAAGTATAATTATATCATAATCACTTCACCAAAACCATACACTGGAATGCTAGTCAATAATGGAGACAAAGGATTTTCAGCTACCTTGAACAACATGGATGAGTCTGTCAAATCACACATATCATATGATACAACGTGAGAGAAAAAAGCCATCAAAGGAAGCATGCAATTCCACTTATAACTCATATATGTAAACTGTATTATCTAGAGATGTGTAGAAAAATGGTAAAGATATAAGAAGAGCACTGATATCATCACATTGTCAGGACAATGACTGTATCTATAAGGAAGGGTGTGGGTTGGGATTGGGAGGAACACAGTGTCTGCATTCTGGAAACCTTGGTCCTAGTTACATGGATGTTTGTTTTTATAAGTTATCTAAACCTGGCAGATATGTTTTATGAACTCCTCTATATCTCAGATTTCAAAAATGGCTTCCTTCAAAAAATGTAATGGAAGGAAAATATGCGAAGGAAAATTTTTGAGGAGGTTTAGATCCCTAATAGGGATGAAAAACTTTTTCTTCCTATCAAGTGATGTGCAAATATACAATATCACTAAAAAGGGGGAAAGTGGAGATTTATTTAAACTATATGCACCCCATAATTTAGTTACCACTCTCAACCTTTCTCTTGCTAGATATTTCACCCTATATTCATATTACTTCCCAAATCACAGATGACAGACAAGTCGGAAGATTGTAAACATCATTAATACAATCATTAGGCATCACAGGCCATATCCATTACAGTGAGATTGAGCCACCACACTGAAATGCAAGCAGACACACCAAGACTATTGAACATGGTCATGTGTGTATTTTTCTCAGCAGAGTCCATACTGGTGACTTAGGGTTTACTCTTATCACATTTACCTGGTAGTCTTGTCCAGAGACCTCCATGGGCTGGAGAATCTAGACCATGGTGTAATGGCAGAGTTGGTTTAGGTTGTGCACTGTCTTGGAAAAGACCAGGGGTGGGTAGGGTTTTCTAGGATTCAATATAAATCCAGGCTTTGAACTTCTAGGCTGAACAGTGGTAAACTGTTTTGGCCCCACCTCTTATTTATTCTAATTACTGTACCAGCAGGCAAAACAAAATAAATAAATAAGTATAAAACAAATTTTCCTGAGGATCTTGAGCAAGACAGTTCTGGATATGGAAGTTGTCTGGGGGCTGTGGGGTGGGGGGGAGAGAAGACATCATTTTCAGTAGAATTTGCTAGCACTATGGTAGTTCAATGTTGACACATAGCACGTTGTCCCAGGAATTTTCTTTCACTGGATTGATAAATCCAGTCAGGCAGCCAGCCAGGGAGCCATCCAGTAAACATTTTTTTTTTTTTTTTAAACACCACGCTTAGCACTGGGAAGAGGTAGGGTGTTCATTTTGGTCTATACAGTGATGTACAGATTTAAGTTGCATTTAGCAGATAGATTGCTAGGTATTCCAGCACCATTTACCGAATGAACTTTCATTTCCTTATTATCTGGGAAGACGTCCTTGATTTCCCACAAATATCAAATGTAGAACTTATTTGTGCATACCAGGTTCTGCCTCTGGGCTTTCTATTTTGTTCCAGAGACCCAGTACCAGAATATTTAAATCACTGTGTCGTTAAACACGTTTTAATATCTGATAGGGCCAGTGTCTGCGCATTGCACTTTTTTTTTTTCCCTTTCAGGAACGTGTTCAGGCCCGCGGCAGGGGGCGGGGTCGCGCCTCCTCCGCGGCTCTGGTTCCAGTGGAGCCTCACGGACGCGGAGATGGAAAGCCCGAGGCTGCTCCCGGCTGGTGGGACACTACAGAGCGGCGGTGCTCGCAGCCCCGCGGGCGCCAGCCGGTTCCACGGCGGCCCTGACCCGCTGGCTGGCCAGGTCCCCGCGCTCCGCCTCCTGCTGCTCCGGGGCCCCCAAGATGGCGGGCCCGGGAGGCGGCACGAGGAGGCCCGCACGGCTTCACGGGGCCCGGGCCCGAGCCCGTTGGCCCCGAGGTTGGATCACTCTGGCGGCGGCGACAGCGATGACTTCTTCCTGGTGCTGCTGGACCCGGCGGGTGGCGACGTGGAGACCACGGGCGCCGGCCAGGCCGCAGGGCCTGTATGGAGGGAGGAGGCCGAGTCGGTCCCACAGCTCCAGCAGGGTGAGAGTGGCGCGAATCCCGCGGGCCGCCAGGCGCTAGGCCCTGGCTGCCAGTCCGCAGTCCCCGCCCCATCCCCGGCTGAGAACCCGATCCCCGCCCCAGGCCTGGGACCCGCCGCGGCCTTCACGGGCACGGTCACCATCCACAACCAAAACCTGCTGTTGCGCTTCGAGAACGGCGTCCTCACCCTGGCCACGCCTCCGCCGCCAGCCTGGGAGCCTGGGGTCGCGCCTGCCCCTCAGCCTGGGGGTCTGATGGCTCCGCAAGCGGGGGTCCCGCACGCCGCGCAGGCCAGCGACTGCCCAGAGCTGCCGCCCGACCTCCTGCTGGCCGAGCCGGCTGAACCGGCGCCCGCCCCAGCGCCTGAGGAGGAGGCAGAGGGCCGGGCCGCAGCCGAAAGTCCCCCCCGCAGGCCTCTGGGCCCAGGCCCGGGCGTGGTGCTGTACCTGTGTCCCGAGGCTCAGTGCGGACAAACCTTCGCCAAGAAGCACCAGCTGAAGGTGCACCTGCTGACTCACAGCAGCAGCCAGGGCCAGCGGCCCTTCAAGTGCCCCCTGGGCGGCTGTGGCTGGACTTTCACCACCTCCTACAAGCTCAAGAGGCACCTGCAGTCGCACGACAAACTGCGGCCCTTTGGCTGCCCTGCAGAGGGCTGTGGCAAGAGCTTCACCACGGTTTATAACCTCAAGGCACACATGAAAGGCCATGAGCAGGAGAACTCGTTCAAATGCGAGGTGTGCGAAGAGAGCTTCCCCACTCAGGCCAAACTCAGCGCCCACCAGCGCAGCCATTTCGAGCCCGAGAGGCCATACCAGTGCGCGTTTTCTGGCTGCAAGAAGACGTTTATCACAGTGAGTGCCCTGTTTTCCCATAACCGTGCCCATTTCAGGGAACAGGAACTTTTTTCCTGCTCTTTTCCTGGCTGCAGCAAACAGTACGACAAGGCTTGTCGCCTGAAAATTCACCTGCGGAGCCACACGGGTGAGAGACCTTTCCTTTGTGACTTTGACGGCTGTGGCTGGAACTTCACCAGCATGTCCAAACTCTTAAGGCACAAAAGGAAGCACGAGGATGACCGGAGGTTCATGTGCCCTGTGGAAGGCTGTGGGAAATCTTTCACAAGGGCTGAGCACCTGAAAGGCCACAGCATAACCCACCTGGGCACAAAGCCATTTGTGTGCCCTGTGGAAGGCTGCTGTGCCAGGTTCTCTGCTCGCAGTAGTCTTTACATTCACTCCAAGAAACACTTGCAGGACGTGGATACTTGGAAAAGCCGTTGCCCAGTCTCTACTTGTAATAAACTCTTCACATCCAAGCACAGCATGAAGACCCACATGGCCAAAAGGCACAACCTTGGCCAGGATCTCTTAGCTCAGCTAGAAACTGCAAATTCTCTTACCCCCAGCAGTGAACTTACCAGCCAGGGACAGAGTGATCTCAGTGATGCAGAGCTAGTGTCTCTCTTCTCTGATGTGCCTGGCAGTAGTTCTGCAGCAGTGCTGGACACAGCATTGGTGAACTCTGGAATCTTGACTATTGATGTGGCTTCTGTGAGTTCAACTCTGGCAGGAAGCCTCCCTGCTAATAATAATAATTCCTTGGGGCAGACTGTGGACCCTCGGGCCTTGATGGCTACTAGTGACCTTCCTCAAAGTCTGGATACCTCTCTGTTTTTTGGAACGACAGCCCCTGGCTTTCAGCAGAGTCCCTTAGATATGGATGATGTTCCAAGTCTAAGTGTGGGGCCATTGGCATCTCTGGGCTCTTTGGCTATGAAAAACTCGAGTCAAGAGCCCCAAGCTTTGACCCCTAGCAGTAAGCTAACAGTGGACACAGATGCTCTGACTCCTTCAAGCACCCTTTGTGAAAACAGTGTCTCAGAACTACTGCCGCCAACCAAAGCAGAATGGAATGTACATCATGACTCCGACTTCTTTGGACAAGAGGAGGAAACCCAGTTTGGCTTCTCCAATACAGCAGGAAACCATGGTTCTCAGAAAGAAACAGATCTTATCACAGTGACTGGCAGCTCATTTTTGGTATGAACTAACTATTAATTCCTTGCCACGTGGCTTATTCTTATGAATTACACTCAATTTTTAGGATATTCTGGACTAAATGTTTAACTGCAGTCATTTCTTAGGGGTTTGAAAAAGAACAACACCCTGGGCTATAAGTTTGGAGATTTAAATTATGATCTTGACCCTGGATCTGTCAAATTGTGTGACCCTGAGCAAGTCACTTAACCTGTCTGAGCCTTAATTTCCTTATTTATAAAATGAGGTGGTTTGAATAGATGTTGTTTGTAAGGACTTTTAAGTCTGTATTTAATGATTGTGCTCTTTCTTGAAAATTTTAGGAAATCTTACCTTGATTAACTATTGCATGTGCTTCTAATGTAATGAAATGCATTGAGAGTTCATCATCAGAGAATGTAGAACTGGTGTTTAACTTTAAAATTTAATGGAAATTTTTCAGAATGTCAAAATATTTCTAAAATCTAGTGTTAGAACTTAAAAAAAGAAAGCTAAAAATATGGGTTTGTTTGCCTCCTCATCTTTTAGCTTGGCATCTTCTTCTCCTTCTCCTCCCCTCCTCCTCCTCCTCCTCCTCCTCCTTCTGTCTCCTCTCCCTCCTCCTCCTCTTGTTCTTCTTCATTTTTATTTTTTATTTTTATTTATGGAAGGCTATTTTGTGGAAAATGCCAGAGCTTTGATATGACTCAGACTCAGAAATATTGATTTTGTGGTGTTGAATAAGTGGCCTTATATAAGTCATTTAGCATCAGTAAGCCTCAGTTCCCCAGCTGTAAAATGGTCTTTATAATGTAAACATACTTGGTCAATTGTAGACTTATTTTTCTATCCTAGGAGTTAGTTTTGACAGAGAATGTTAATGTGCTTTTGCCTGTTTTAGCATCTTTATCACTTTGGCATGCTTTGTCATCTTTATCACTTCTCCTGCCCCTCCCATTCCTTCCTCAAGGAGAAGAAGTTAGCATAATTAAATATGACATTTGTGCAAGCAAAAACGTTTATGAACGTTAAGAATCAGGGAAGGGAGTATCTTTCTTCCACAAATTAAGAAGGATTTTTCTCCATAAAATTCCTGTGTAACATTGGCCCCAGGTCCATTAGTCCAAATTATAGTATCTTTGCTCTGTAATCAAAGCCAGCCCATAAAGTGAATGTATAGAGCCTGTGATTCCAAGAAAATCTGGGAATGGATCAGAGTGACATTTTCTCTCTTAGTGTCCCAGAGAGCTCATTGCCTGCCTTCTCCCTGAGTCGGAATGAGAGGTTTCATTTGCATTTTGAGTAAATATTGTTTGTCTTACATGAGTATAGCATTTTATAGTTTATGTAGCACTTTCACAACTTATATTTGAGCCTCACAATATTGTGAGATAGTTGTGACAAAGTTTTAACTATAACTTATATTAAAACAAAATTTACTTAACTCACATTATAAATGAAATTTATATTTATTATATATAGATATATATATAAACTTCCATTTTATTCTTCTGAGTTTCATGATCACTTTTGTTTTTAACTACTTTTTCTGTTCCATCCTAATTGATGTCTGTTCCCTTCTGCCATGTCTTGTCTTTCTCCAACCTATTCTCAAACATGTGCATTATCAGTCTATGTCATGATCTCTTTTTAAATTTTAATTAGACAGGTCATTTTCATGGTCACCATCTCTCAGCCATTCCCCTCATGGCCCATTCTTCAGTCACAGTATTTACTGCAAGTCTGAGTATGCAGTATAATATTATTTTCTGGATTTAGATGTCAGTGTGTTTCTATATAATTCAAATGATAATGGGGATATTTTTATGTAAGGTTTTAATAAGACATGTTCTTTTACTTTTCTAAATTTTGTCCCCATGTCGTTCTGCTAGCAAACACTATTAGTTGCTCTGAAACATTCTAGCCCATTACTGCTTGCCTGTAGATGTTTGTGAATGACAATTATAGCACTTTGGTAGTGCACTTTATAATTTGCCACTTTGAAATGCAACTGTATTATCTTTCTGGTTTTTAAATTGGTTGTGCTCATTCAGTGAAAAAGCAACAAGTATATACATAAATTTGTAATTCAAAGAAGTTGTCAGAGTATGGTTGTTTTTAACCATTTACCCCTTCTCTCTCAGCACTTTGGAAAGATTTTAAGCCCATTTTGGAAATGTGTTGTCATTACTTAAGTCCTCTTAAATAGATTTTTTTTTCTTTTCCTATAGATAGGAATATAGAGGCCTGAGGTAAACATGCAGGTTATAGGCATCTGTTAAGGTATATAATTGTAAGAATATTTTAAAATTATTTCACTTTGTTTCTTCAATCCTTCAATCCTTTGCCCTTTCATTAGAGCTATTATAGACTGTGGAATTTTCTTTTTGTTTTAAATTTTATTTATTTATTTGAGAGAGAGAGAGTAAGCAGTGGGGAGGGGCAGAGAGAGAGAAATACAGAGAGAGAGAGAAGCAGACTGCCTGCTGAACAGGAAGCCCAACACAGGACTCCATTCCAGGACCCGGAGACCACGACCTGAGCTGAAGGCAAATGCTTAACTGACTGAGCCACCCAGGAGTCCTTCTGGGGAATTTTCAATGGATAAATTTTACTTTTCTTGAAGATAGAAAATCTTGTAATTTTTGTGGTCTCACACAGTTTCTTTCAATCAATTTGTTCAAAAATTTATTTTTCAATACAATTTTCCCAATATGATGGTGAAAATGGCATGACATTACAGTCAGAAGTGTGACTACAAACATAATGGCTACATTTCTGTTAATGTTGGCCTAAATATGCCATTTAAAAAAAAATAATGGGACATGATTCAATGTTACCTCATTTGCCTCACGTGCCTCTTAAATCCCTGGTTTATGAAGATTCTGCCAACTGAAGACAGTAACAAAATGCTTTGCATCCGGGGAACTCTGTTGAACATGTTCATCACGAGTTAAAATATGTTAATCTTGACATTTTTACCATTATTTCATTATTGTATTACATAATCCAAAGTCTTTAGTAGAAGTGAAACTTGATAGAATATGAGGATCACTTTTCTTTGTGGATTAAATCTTCATATTCTCATCCAGGAAAAAGAAGACTTGGTATAACAGGGTACTAATGACTATTCTTTGATTCTAGATAAAACATTGATTGACTCCATTTTTGGGAATACTTTTAATTCCTTAGTAAGTATGGATACCAAACAGATCCACTTGATGATACTTTAGATGGAGCTCATTCAAAATCTGTGCTAATTAAAATATAAGACTGAGCTGAAATTTGTGTATATATTGCTTTTGAACAAAAGATTTTCTTGGCAATTAAAAAAAATAAAATGTGTTGGGAACTTAGAGAACAGATTATCTAAACTCTTTGTCAGAACACAACTATATCTAAAAAGCAAAGCATGTACTATAAACTAATTTTTATATTTGTCAAGTCTGAGTTGACAGGGCCTTTGGTAACAGTTTTGAAGCTAGGAACCTCACTGTGTATTTCAAGTTAATTTACTGACTACATAAAAAATACAAGGTAGAGTACTAGGAATATAGACAAGAGAAGTAAAATGTAGGCCACATCTTAATTTTGGAAAGGACATGGGAATTCACATATTAAAATATTTCACAACTAAACAATATCAGGAAACATGATTTCAGACACCAAGTTAATGGCTTGGAGGAAAAGGAGGGGCAGTATCCATGCTTTAATGGATGGTTAGGTCTAGTTATGTTGAGAAGAGAGTAGATGAATTCTAGCCAGGGAGAAAAGCAAAGGAAAGAATTTGGAATAGGCCACATGACACTGGAAAAGACAATCTAGTTCAGGCTTATGTTTGCTAAGTTCTGGGTGTTGGGGTTAGATTGTCAGTATGGAGTTTAACTCTAAAGAGCTATGAAAATCAGTCATAGTGGATATGACTTTATTATGGGCATGGCTAAGACCCAGTGAAGATATTTTTTTTTAAATATTTTATTTATTTATTTGACAGAGAGAGATCACAAGTAAATAGAGAGGCAGGCAGAGAGAGAGAGAGAGAGGGAAGCAGACTCCCCGCCGAGCAGAGAGCCCGATGCGGGGCTCGATTCCAGGACCCTGAGATCATGACCTGAGCCGAAGGCAGCGGCTTAACCCACTGAGCCACCCAGGCGCCCCCCAGTGAAGATATTTTAAGAAAGGATGTCAAGTGATAAATAAATAGAAAGTTTAACAGTAGAAATAACGTAATGTAGATTTGATGGATGGGGAGATAAAATCATTTAGGAGTCCATTGTAAAATAATTTCAGGGTGCTGTGATTAGGACCTGTAGAGGAATCATGACAGGAAGTAAGAGATATTAGAGATATTCCCAAATTGATGAAACAAATATAACTTGGTGACTCATTGACTGTATGAAACATCCATCAGAAAAAGAAAGCAAGATGGGATGGCTGAGTGGCTCCATTCATTATGTGGCCGACTCTTGATTTTGGTCAGGTCATGATCTCTGTGTCAGGAGATTAAGCACCAAGTCAGGGTCTGTGTTCAGTTAAGAGTCTGCTAGAGATTCTCTCCCTCTCCATCTACCCATCCTCTCTGCTCACACTCTCTCTCACTCTTTCTAAAATAAGTAAATAAATAAATCTTAAAAAGAAAGCAAGATCAGAAATGACTAGGGATTTCTTGGAGACTATAAAATTACATTTCATTATCGTGAACAAGAAGGATATTGAAATCTTTTCAGGAGTACCTATGGAAAGATGATTAGGGCATGTTTAGTTCATTGGGAAGTGATAGATTATAGTTACCTACTGTACTGTAAACTATACATATTGTGGATTCTGCAATAATCTCTTCCTTACTATGAATATTCCACAGATACTTTATGGTATTTAGTAATATAATAAATAATTTCTCCATAATTTGGGAGATGCTATTCAGTCATCGATTTCAATATTTCCTCAATATAAGCCTTGTTAGATTAAATTTTATCTGCATTTTTCTCTAACTGGAAGAGCTAGGCCTAGGGTTGTCTAAAACTAACTTCCATGTGATCTTTGGGGCTCTTTTCTAATAATCCCCTGTGTCATTGACTGATACGGTATGAGAACTCAGTCACAGGATAACATCCTCTGTTATTTACATACCCCAAAATATTTGTCCTTTTTATTGTTACCCTTACCACTATTGGTGATAATTTAGAAGGAATGGAGTCCAAAGAAAAGTGAGAACAAATAAGTTATATTTTAAAATATTTTCATCATAAAAAGTAAGCCTCCACATAGTTTCCTATCACATTATTCACATTTTGCTGGATTTCTTCCATGGTTTGTTTTCAACATAAACAATTATTAATAAAGGTGAGTAAGGAGAAAATGAATAAGACATTTAAAAGCTAGTTGAAATAATCCTAACAATGGAGGGTAGTCAATGATTCTTTTTTGTTGTTGTTGTTGGCTGTCTTTTTTTTCAGCATAACAGTATTTATTGTTTTTGCACGACACCCAGTGCTCCATGCAATACGTGCCCTCCCTATTACCCACCACCTGGTTCCCCCAACCTCCCAACCCCTGCCCCTTCAAAACCCTCAGGTTCTTTTTCAGAGTCCATAGTCTCTCATGATTCATCTCCTGGTAGTCAATGATTCTTAAGAACACTAATAAGATTTGCATCCCTTGGGAATATCTCTTGTTACCAGTTTATTAATCAACTGATAATTATTGAGTGCTTACTCTGTGTGAAACACTATAAATTATAACACAAAAGTATATTTAATCAATTCATTTAAACAAGTATTTTTGAGTATATTTGTATATTTGTATATTTGACAAATTCTGTCTTTGTGCTTATACACATTAAGATATAAACAAAGAAATAAAAACATAACAATGAAAATAATATATAATCAAGTTCTAAATGTTTACAATTTGAAATAATACAGATTTAAATAGAATAACAGTTGTCATTCTCAGAATGTGGATTATAGCGATGAGGAAAAATCCAAAGCACATATTATCAAAAGCTATTTCAAAAATTTGAAGAATCTAAAATTTAATCTGGGATGCAGCAATTAGGATAAACTATCCTAAATTAAAATTTACACAGAACTTTGAACGGTAGCTTAAGTAATTACAACAATATCCTTTGGGAAATGAATTTTAAATTTTGCTTTAATTTTTAGTTATTCTAGATTAGAATCCTGGATGTAGTCAGTGTCCATCAATGTACACATACACACACATACCTGCATACATATATCCGAAAGTGATATTTTAAAATTGTATACAAACAAATATGCTATTTTCAAATGAATTAGCATGCAAATAAATGGTATTAAGCTAAATAAAATTTCCTCATATTATACACAAAAGAAAACTTAATTTTTGAAACAACCAAAAAAATCCCCACAGACTTTAATTAGAAAGTAATTATTTCATGCAAGTACACTAGTTGAAAAGAAGGGTATATAAATTTGATGTGATATTTAGGATTGAGAACTGGAATTCTGTGTGGAGAATCCTGAGGATTCACCAATCATATGGTAAGTGTCAGAATAATCATCAAGCAAGCATTTAAGATTCTCAATAAAATACAGGTAGCTTAATACATTTGGAATAGCAAAACAAAACTCTTTAATGACAAGCAATGCTGTTTTCAAGGTACAAAATAACTACAAATGGTAGCAAAAACAAAGACACTTCAATTCTTCAAGTGTTCGAACTTTGGGATAAACCCAAGAAATTATTAATCTTTATCAGGACCTATTTCCCTTTCCTGTTTATGCTGCCGTCAGTGTGAGACTACATTACACTGGATGTGGAAGAAAGTAGCTGGTCACATGTCTGTTTATGAGGAAATCAGCCAAAACAGAGAGCTGAACTGGAAATTCCACAGGCAATGACTCAGTGAATAGAGCAGCAGTTTATTCTAGGCTGGTTCCAATTTTAGATTATGTGCTGCTGGATGGAATGAGTACTTTTTTCCTCTCAATTCATGTTGGCATTCTAGTTAATACTAAATTTAGCACTTGGAGTTTCTAAGAAATTCAATACTTTTTTTCCCCTGTAAAATTACCTTATGTTCCTGTGCTTCTTAGAGCTAATTATTATTTTATTTTTAATTATCAATAGTATCAATAAACACTGTATCAGAAGCTATGACATAGTAAGAGAAAAAAAAGATGCCATATATTTTTTTATTGTCTCACTTTTCAAAGTGTTGTTGATTAAGTGAAGCTTATTTTTCTCTGGTGTATGTCACTATTGTTTATGTAATCTTGCTGATTAATCTTACATATTTTAGAGCATATTATAGTCCATTTTTAGAAGTCCATTTAGAAGTCTGCAACATTGAATTTTTGATGAGACCCTAAAAATTTGGTTGACTTGTATTTTATTCAATTTTTATAGTAGGCAGTGGATAGTCCTTTTCACTGCTTAAATATACTGAGTATCATAAAAACTCATGGCTCACAGGATTTTTTTTTTGCAAAGTGATCCTGATTGTTCTAGACATCAGATCTCTTTTGGGGGCAAAAATTCCTCAAAAATAAAATGGTACCTGGATTTACAAAAATCATTGAGGTTTCCTCCCAAAAATGTAAATAAGAAAATAAAATTGAAACAACAAAAGAGAAAGAAGTTAATTTTGTTTCATAGCCAAGTGGTTTAGTCTTTCCTAAGTATCTTTGGTTGACAACATCTGGATAAAAGCACAATGGCAATTTTGAAACATGCCTAGTATTTTCCAATTACAGTTAGTAATATAAAAATTTCAAATAGATGTTATTACAATATTGGTCATCTATTTGTCTAATACCATCTGGCTTTCAGAAGGTTCATGAAGATAGTAAAAAGTAAAAAGTTTTCCAAATTTAGGCCTATGAAATGCCAAAATGTGCTCAAATTAGATGTCTTTGATTATTTCACATGGCAAATAATCTTGGTAATTGGTGTTTTTAACTATTTCTACTACAAAAATCCTTTAAAGTGGATTATTAGTTTTTAGGGTGTTCAGTTGTATACGTTTTTCTTATATATTTTGAATACTAGATATGTATTTTATTAGATATGTCATTTGCAAATATCTTCTCCCATGTTATAGGGTTCATTTTAGTTTTGTTGATTATTTCCTTTGCTGTGCAGAAGCTTTTAATTTTGATTAAGTCCCACTAGTTTATATTTACTTTTGCCTCACTTGTCTTAGGATACATACCTAGAAAGAAGTTGCTATATACTATGTTAAAGAAGTTATTGCCTGTGTTCCCTTCTAGGATTTTTATAGTTCAAGACCTCACATTTAGGTTTTAATCTATTTTGAGTTTAATTTCGTGTATGGTATAAGAAAATGGTTCAGTTTCATTGTTTTGCATGATGCTGTCCAGTTTTCCCAACACAATGTATTTGAGGAAACTGTCTTTTTCCCACTGGATATTCTTTACTGATTTGTTGATGATTAATTGGCCATATAGTTATGGGATCATTTCTGGATTTTCTATATATGTGTCTGTTTTTGTGCCAGTACCATACTGTCCTGATTACTATGACTTTGTAGTATAACTTAAAGTCCAGAATTGTGATGCCTCCAGCTTTTCTTTTCTTTTTCAAAGTTGCTTTGGCTACTTGAGGTCTTTTGTGGTTTTATACAAATTTTGGGATGGTTTGTTCTAGGTCTGTGAAAAATACTGTTGGTGTTTTGATAAAGATTACATTAAATGTGTAGAATGCCTTAGGTATTATAGACATTTTAACAATGTTTTTTCTTCTAATCCATGGGCATTGAATATTTTTTTCCATTTCTATCCTTCACCTTCAGTTTCTTTCATCAGTGTTTTATAATTTTTCCCCCACTGGAAAATAATTTTCAGAGTACAGGTCTTTCCACCTCTTTGGTTAGGCTTATTTTCAAGTTTCTTATTGCTTTTAGTGTGATTATAAATGGGATTGAGTCCTTTATTTCTCTTTCTGCTGCTTCATTATTGATGTATAGAAATGCAACAGATTCCTGTACACTGATTCTGTATCCTGAAACTTTACTGAATTTATTCATCAGTTCTACCACGTTTTTTGGGGGGGGAGAGGATCTTTCAGGTTTTCCAGGTAGAGTGTAATGTCATTTGCAAATAGGGAAAGTTTTACTTCTTCCTTGACAACTTGGATGCCCTTTATTTCTTTTTGTTTTCTGATTGCTAAGGCTAGGACTTACAGTACTATGTTAAATAAAAGTAGTGAGGGTAGACATCCTTGTCTTGTTCCTGACTATAGGGGTAACACTCTCCGTTTTTCCACATTGTGGATTATATTAGCCATGGGTTTTCTATATATGGTTCTTATTATGTTGAGGTATGTGCCCTCTAATCCCACTGTGGTGAGGGTTTTTTAGCATGAATCAATGTTATACTTTGTCAAATGCTTTTTCTGCATCTATTGAAATGATTATACAGTTCTTATCCTTTATTTTATGAATGTGATGCATCACATTGACTGATTTGTGAATATTGAATTTGCAGACCAGGAATAAATCCAACTTCATTGTGATGAATGGTTTTTTTAATGTGTTGTTAGATTCAGGTTGCTAGTATATTATTGATAATTTTTGCATCTATGTTCATCAAGAATAGTGCTCTGCAGTTCTCTTTTTTAGTGTTGTGTTTATCTGGTTTTGATTTCAGGGTAATGCCGGTCTCATAGAAATAACTTTTAAGTTTCCCTTCCTTTTCAGTTTTTTGGAATAGTTGAAGAATAGGTAAAACCTCTTCTTTAAGTGTTTGATAGAATTCACCTATGAAGCCATCTGGCCCTGGACTTTTGTTCATTGCAAGTTTTTTTTTTTTATTACAGATGCAATTTTGTTGCCAGTTATAGGTCTGTTCAAGTTTTCTATTTCTTCCTGTTTCAGTTTTGATAGTTTATATGTTTCTAGGAACTCATCCATTTCTTCTAGGTTGTCCAATATCTTGGCATGTATTTGTTTGTTTTTCTGTGGTGTTGGTTATTTCTCATCTCTTATTTGTGATTTTATCTAGATCCTCTTTTCTTTTTGATAAGTCCGGGTAGGGGTTTATCAATTTGTTTTTCAAAAACCTAGCTCCTAGTTCCATTGCTCTGTTCTATTAGTTTTTTTCTTCATGTCTATATCATTTATTTCTGCTCTAATCTTAATTTTTTACTTCCTTCCGCTGGCTTTAGCTTTTGTTTGTTGTTCTTTTTCTAATTACCTTAGGTTTAAGAGTAGGTTGTTTATTTGAGATTTTTCTGATATCTTGAGGTAGGCCTGTATTGCTATATACTTCCCTCTTAGGACCACCTTTGCTGCATCCCAAAGGTTTTGGAACATTGTGTTTTCATTTTCATTTGTTACTTTGCACTTTTATTTTTTACTACTTATTTGACTTCCTGATTGGCCCATTCATTGTTTTGTAGCATGTTCTTCAACCTCCATATATTTGTGCTCTTTCTAAATTTTTTCTTGTGGTTGACTTCTAGTTTCATAACATTGTGGTTAGAGAAGATGTGTGGTATGATTTTGATTTTTTTGAATTTGTTGAGGCTTGTTTTGTAAGCTAGTATGTGATCTATTCCGGAGAATTTCCATTTACACATTCTGCTGCTTTAGGATGGCATGTTCTGAATATATCTGCTAAATTCATCTGGTCCACTGTGCCATTCAAAGCTATTGTTTCCTTATTGATTTTCTGTTTAAATTATCTCTCCTTTGATGTAAGTGGGGTGTTAAAGTCCCCAATTGTTATTATATAATTATCAATTAGATCCTTTATGTTTGTTGTAACTGTTTTATGTATTTTGGTGCTCCTATGTAGGGTCCATAAATATTTACAATTGTTATATCTTCTTGTTGGATTGTCCCTTTTATTATTATATAGTATCCTTTTTTGTCTCTTGTCACAGTCTTTGTTTTAAAGCCTACTTTGTTTGACCCAAGAAGGTGGTGGATAATAGAACCCTAGTCTCACCTGGTCCCAAGAATACAACTAGATAACTATCAATCATCCTAAATACTCCAGAAATCAACCTGAAGCCTAACAGAACAACCACAGGGAGAGAGAGACCACATCAAAGAAGGTAGAAAGTTTGGAGATATGGATTAGTTGAGAAAAGGACTGTGGGTGCTGCAAAGAGGAGAGAACTGTGGTCATAAAGAAGGGTGAGAGAATAAGGGGGGAGCACAGAGGCGGAATGCACAAGGAGAGCATTTCCCCAAAGCCTTTGGGGAGACGGGCTGCATTTTGTGTGTTCTTGTACCCAATGAGGCCTAAAGCCTGAAGACATTTCTATGGAATGCAGAAAAATATTTGCAAGTGACAAATTCAAGAAAGGGCTAGTATCCACAATCTATAAATAATTTAGAAAACTCAACACCCGGGGTCCCTGGGTGGCTCAGTCATTAAGTGTCTGCCTTTGGCTCAGGTCATGAGCCCAGGGTCCTGGGATTGAGTCCCACATAGGGCTCCCTGCTTCTCCCTCTCCCACTTCCTCTGCTTATGTTCATCTCTTGCTATGTCTCTCTGTCAAATAAATAAAATCTTTTTAAAAAGAGAGAGAGAGAATGAAAACTCAATACCCAAAAAACAAATAACCCAATTAAGAAATGGGCAGAAGACATGAACAGACATTTCTCCAAAGAAGACATAGATGGCCAACAGACACAAGGGAAGTTGCTCAACACCCTTTATCATCAGGGAAATGCAAATCAAATCTACAAGGACATGTCACCTCTCACCTCTCAGAATGGCTAAAATCAACAACACAAGGAACAACAGATGTTGGTGAGGAAATGGAGAAAAGGAAACCCTTTTGCAATGTGGGAATGCAAACTGGTGTAGCCACTGTGGTAAATAGTATGGAGATTCCTCGAAAACTAAACAATAAAACTAGCCTATAATCCAATGACTGCACTACTTGGGATTTTCCTCAAAGAATATAAAATACTAAGTCAAAGGGATATATGCTCCTCAATGTTTATAACAACATTATCTCCAATAGCCAAGTTATAGAAACAGCCCAAGTGTCCATGGAATGATGAATGGATATGTGGTATATATTTATGATGGGATATTACTTAGCCACATAAAAAATGAAATTTTGCCATTTGCAAGTACATGAATGAAGCTAGAGATTGTGAAATAAGTCAGTCAGAGAAAGACAAATACCATATGATTTCACTGATATTTGGCAATTAAGAAACAAAACAAATGATCAAAGGGACGAAAAAGAGAGAGACAAACAAAGAAACATATTCTTAACTTTAGAAAGCAAATTGATAGTGACCATATGGGAGGTAGGTGGGGGGATAGGTTCAATACATGATCAGGATTAAAGAGTGAATTTTTTGTGATGATAACAGAGTGTTGTATGGAAGTGTTGAATCACTATATTGTACACCTGAAACTAATATTATATTGTATGTTAATTAACTGGAGCTCAAATAAAAGCTTTTAAAAAAGTCTACTTTGTTTGATATAAGTTTGCTACTCAACTTTATTTTAATATCCTTTTGCATGACAGATGTTTTTCCATCCCCTTACCTTCAATCTGCAGGTGTCTTTAGGTCTGAAATAAGTTGTAGACAGCATATAGATGGGTCTTTTTTTTCCTTAATCCATTCTGTCACCCTATATTCTTTAAGATTTTATTTATTTATTTGATAGAGAGAGAGCACAGGCAGGGGGAGTGGCAGGCAGAGGGAGGGGAAGAAGCAGCGTTCTTGCAGAGCAGGGGTAGCCCGATGTGGGACTCAATCCTAGGACCCCAAGATCATGAGCTGAGCAAAAGGCAGTTGTTAAACCAACTGAGCCACCCAGGTGCCCCCACCTTATATTTGTTGGAGCATTTAGTCCATTTACATTCAAATTATTGAAATATATGTATTTATTTTATCATTTTCCTTTTTGTGGTTGTTTCTGAAGAGTTTTTCTGATCTTTCTTTCACTGCTGATGTATATTAATTTCTTTCTGTCTTTGTTATGCTCATTAGTGGTATTTGATATATTGTTCCTATTAGTTTTGTATATAACCTCTTCTGCATGTAGCAGTCTACATTAAGCAGATGATCTTTTAAGTTTGTTGGTTCATGTGATTTATGTAACTCTTTGGCAAAAAAAATACTGATAATGTTTTATAAAAATACATGTCTTCTGAGTTATCAAGTTTAAGTATAATACAATAATGCAATTTTATTCTATGTGAGTGTGTTCTTGAGCTTATATAGATTTGTTGATTAGATAAGCTGACATATCTATTAGAAGTTTAAGATTATTTATGTAACTGCATTTATAAAAATTGCCTCATTATTGTGACAAACTTTATTCAACAGTAATTATGCTTTATAATATGTCAACTTATTTTAAAAATAAGCCTCATCTGTATATATATATATTTATATACCACATCTATTTTTATCCACTTATCTATTTTTTAATGTCTTTTCAGTGTTCCAGAATTCATTGTTTATGCACCACACCCAGTGCTCCATGCAATACGTGCCCTCCATAATACCCACCACCCAACCTCCCACTCCCCTCCCCTCCAAAACACTCAGTTTGTTTCTCAGAGTCCACAGTTTCTCATGGTGAACACTAAGGTTTCTTCCAAATCTGAGCTATTGTAAACAATACTGCAATAAATATAAGGGTACGTATAACTTTTTTAATTTGTGTTTTTGCTTTTTTGGGTAAATACCCAGTACTGGAATTACTGGATATGTGGTAGTTCTATTTTTAATTTTTTGAGGAACTTCCAATCTGTTTTCCACAATTGTTGCTCTAATTTGCATTCCCACCAACAGTGCACAAGACTTCTTTACTCAACACATCCTCCTTATCAACATTTAGTTCTTGCATTTCTTATTTTATCCATTCTGACAGGTGTCAAGTGATATCTCATTGTGGTTTTGATTAGCATTTCCTAAAATATTAGTGATGGTGAGTACCTTTTCACGTGTCTTACGGGCATTTGTATGTTCATCTTCAAAAACTGTCTGTTCAGGTTCCCTGCCCATTTTTATTTGATTATTTGATTGCTTGGTGTGTGCAAGTGTGTGTGTGTGTGTGTGTGTGTGTGTGTGTGTGTGTGTGTGCTGAGTTGTATAAGTTCTTCATATATTTTGGATATTAGCTCCTTATGAGATATCATTTGCAAATAACTTCTCCCATTCAGTAGGTTACCCTTTTGTTTTATTGATGGTTTCCTTTGCTGTGCAAAAGCTTTTTTTTGTTGTTGTCCCAGTAGTTTAATTTTCTTTTTGTTTCCCTTCCCTGAGGGGACATTATCTAGAAAAATGTTCTTACAGCTGATGACAAAGAGCTTACTTCATGTTTTCTTCTAAGAATTTAAGGGTTTCAGGTTTCACATTAAAGTGTATAATCCATTTTGAGTTTATTTTCGTGTATTGTGTTAAAAGGTGGTCCAGTTTCATCATTTGACCTGTAGCTATTCAGTTTTCTAACCACCATTTATCAAAGATGGTGTCTTATCTCCATTGTATATTCTTGCAATTTTTGTCATAGATTAATTGGCCCTGTAAGTGTGAGTTTATTTCTGGGATCTCTATTCTGTTTCATTCATTGATATTTGTGTCTATTTTGTACCATATTGATTTTTTTATGTTTTTATTTAAATTCCAGTTAGTTAACATACAGTGTAATATTAATTTCTGGTATATAGAATAGTGATGCAACACTCCATATAACACCTGATGTTCATCACAAGTACACTCCTTAGTCCCAATTACCTACTTAACCGGTCCCCCACATACCTCCCTTCTGGTAAACATCTGTTTGTTCTCTAGAGTGAAGGGTCTCTTGGTTTTTCTGTTTTGATTACTGAGGCTTTGTAGTATGTCTTGAAATCTGGGACTGTGATACTCAGTCATAAAGAAAATAAGATCTTATCATTTACAACAACATGGGTGGGACTAGTGGGTATAATGCTAAGTGAAATAAGTCAGCCAGAGAAAGACAAATACCATATGATTTCACTCATGTGGAATTTAAGAAACAAACAATGGACATATAAAAAGAAACAAACAAAAGACAGAGACTTTTAAATACATAGAATAAACTGTTTTCTTTATTCCAGAGAGGTGGTGGGTGGAGGGATGTGTAAAATAGATAGAATGGATTAAGACTACTTTTTATTATTATTAATTAATTTATTTATTATTTTAATTTCTTTTCAGTGTACCAGAATTCATTGTGTAGGTACCACATCCAGTGTTCCATGCAATATGGGCCCTCCATAATACCCACCACCAGGCTCACCCAACCTCTTATCCCCCGCCCCTCCAGAACCCTCAGATTGTTTTTCAGAGTCCACAGTCTCTCCTGGTTTGTCTCCCCCTCTAATTTCCCCCAACTCCCTTCTCTTCTCCATGTCCCGATGTCCTCTGTGTTATTTCTAATGCTCCACAAGTAAGTGAAACCATATGATAATTGACTCTTTCTGCTTGACTTATTTCACTCAGCATATCTAAAAGCCTGGGTGGCTCAGTGGGTTAAGCCGCTGCCCTCGGCTCGGGTTGTGATCTCAGGGTCCTGGGATCGAGTCCCGCGTCGGGCTCTCTGCTCGGCAGGGAGCCTGCTTCCCTCTCTCTCTGCCTGCTTCTCTGTCTACTTGTGATCTCTCTCTGTCAAATAAACAAATAAAATCCTTAAAAATAAAAAAAATTAAAAAAATAAAATTTTAAAAAAGGGTTTATTTATCTTGGTGAACTGAGTAATATGCAGTATTGTTGATTCATTAATTGAAACTAATATAACAGTGTATGTCAATTATAGCCCAATAAAATATAAAAATTTAAAAAAATCTTCACCTATTCTTTCTTTATTTCTTGCACAATTTTCCCCATCTTTATTTGGTGTAGTAAAAAGGTATAATTGACCAATTAGAAATAATATAATATATACACTTAAAGACAGTTTCCAAGATATTTCTGGTAACTTAAACCTTAGTCTTAAGCTAATTTAAGTATGCAGGTTATACAGGATGTGCTTTTTAAAGAATTTATTTATTTATTTTAGAGATAGAGCATGGGCAGGGGTGAGAGCAAAGGGAGAGGGAGAGGAAGAGGAAAGAATCTCAAGCAAACTGCCCACTGAGTGTGGATTCTGATGCAGGGCTGGATTCCAGGACCCTGAGATCATGACCTGAGTCAAACCAAGAGTATCATGCTTAAGTAATTGAGCCACTGAGGCACACCAAAGATATGCTTTTATTAAGGAAAAGGAGAGTAATTTTGTCCTAAAGTAAAATGACTTCTTTTTCCAGAACAAAAAGGAGGAGAATGAGGGACAGAAACTGAATGGTATGGAAAGTAGAAGTTTCATTCAAAAAGTAATTTTATTACTCATGGTCCAAGCTGTATATATATAATTTGATGGGTTTGTTTATAAGATTGAAAGAAAAAAAATTAACTGCTTTATTATCAAATAGTATATTACTGCAAAACCAAAATTTGGTTTTTTCTCTGATAAAATTACGCATTTTTCTTAGATTATTGATTTTTTTTAAAACCAGGAACTTAATCCTTTTTTTTTTTTTTTACAAGCCCTTTGGTAGTGCAGTCTTCAAATTCTTTTTTTTTTTAATTATTATTATGTTTGGTAAGCCAACATATAGATTATTGGTTTATTTTAATAAGATGTTATAAAAGTTTTTCCTTTACCTTCTGAGTAATCTGCTTAGAGGGCAACAATTCTATGTCTTATCAGAATAATTTTCTGCACTTTATCATGTCCTTGATTCTTTAAGAGAACCAAGTCTTTGCACTTTTAAGAGCAAAAGTTTTTGTGTTCTTTTGTGGTTTTTTTTTACAATTACGTTACATGCCATACTTATTTGTAAAATATTTTATTGTCACTTTGTTTAATTAGGTAGTCAAGTATTGTTTCTGTAGTGACGTATGATATTATTTAACTCTCTATCCCAAACTCCTAACAAAATTTGACATATTGTCTTCTTATGAATTATATATATGTGTGTGTGTTTATATATGAATTAGAATATATATATTCTCACATATTATATATATAATCTCATATATTATATATCTCATGTTTTATATACCACATCTTCTTTTTTTATTTTATTTATTTGACAGAGAGAAATCACAACTAGGCAGAGAAGCAGGCAGAGAGAGAGAGGAGGAAGCAGTCTCCCCACGGAGCAGAGAGCCAGATGTGGGGCTCAATCCCAGGACCCTGAGATCATGACCTGAGCTGAAGGCAGAGGCTTTTACCCACTGAGCCACCCAGGCGCCCCTATACCACATCTTCTTATCCATTCATCTATTGATGGACATCTGGGCTCTTTCCATAGTTTGGAAATTGTGGACATTGATGCTATAAACATTGTGATGCAGGTGCCCCTTCAGAGCAAAATATATATATTTGGCGGGGGGTAAATGCCCAGTAGTGCAATTGCTGGGTCCTAGCGTAGCTCTATTTTAAAATTTTGAGGAACCTCCATACTGTTCTCCAGAGTGTCTGTACCAGTTTGCATTCCCACCAACAGTGTAGGAGAGTTCTCCTTCCTCCATATCCTCGCCAACATTTGTTGTTTCCTGTCTTGTTAATTTTAGCCATTCTGACTGGTGTGAGATGGTATCTCATTGTGGTTTTGATTTGTGTTTCCTTGATGCCATGTGATGTGGAGCATTTTTTCATGTGTCTGTTGGCCATTGTATGTCATCTTTGTTCATGTCTTCTGTCCTTTTCTTGATGGGATTCTTTGTTTTTTGGGTGTTGAGTTTGGTAAATTCTTGGATCAAATACTAGCCTTTTCTCTGATAGGTCATTTTAAAATATCATCTGACATTCCATAGGTTGTCTTTTAGTTTTCTTGATTATTTCCTTTGCAATGCAGAAGGTTTTATCTTGATGAATTCCCAATAGTTCATTTATGTTTTTGTTTCTGTTGCCTTTCAAGACATGTCTAACAAGTAGTTACTGTGGCTGAGGTCAAAGAGATTGCTGCCTGTGCTGTCTAGGATTTTGATTGATTCCTGCCTCACCTTTAGGCCTTTCATCCATTTTGAGTTTATATTTCTGTATGGTGTGAGAAAATGGCCCAGTTTCATCCTTCTACATGTGATTGTCCAATTTTCCCAAAACCATTTGTTGAAGAGACTGTCCTTAATCCATTGAATATACTTTGTTTCTTTGTCTAAGATTAATTGACTATAGAGTTTAGGGTCTATTTCTGGGTTCTCTACTCTTTTCCATTGATATGTGTGTCTGTTTTTACATCAGTACCATACCGTCTTGATGATAACAGCTTTGTAATATAGCTTGAAGCCTGTCATTGTGGTGCCCCCAGCTTTGTTTTCTTTTTCAACTTTCCTCTAACTATTTGGGGTCTTTTCTCGTTCCATACAAATTTTAGGATTTTTTTCCAGCTCTGTGAAAATAGGTTGATGATATTTTGATAGAGATTGCATTGAATGTGTAGATTGCTCTGGATAGCATAGATATTTTCACACTATTTATTCTTCCAATCCATGGAATATTTTTCCATCTCTTTGTGTCTTCCTCAGTTTCTTACATAAGTGTTCTGTAGTTTCTAAAGTATACATCCTTTACCTCTTTGGTTAGGTTTATTCCTAGGTATCTTATGGTTTTTGGTGCAATTGTAAATGGAATTAATGCCTTAATTTCTCTTTCTCCAGTCACATTGTTAGTGTATAGAATTGCAACTGACTTCTGTGCATTGACTTTGTATCCTGCCACATTGCTGAATTGTTGAATAGGGTTTAATAATTTGGGGGTGGAGTCTTTTGAGTTCTACATAAAGTATCATGTCATCTGCAAAGAGGGAGAATTTGACTACTTCTTTTCTAATTTGTTGTTTGATTGCTAAGGCTAGGACTTTTTTTTTTAAGATTTTATTTTATTTATTTGACAGTGAGAGAGAGATCACAAGTAGGCAGAGAGGCAGGCAGAGAGAGAGGAGGAAGCAGGCTCCCTGCTGAGCGGAGAGCCGGATATGGGGCTCGATCCCAGGACCCTGGGATCATGACCTGAGCCGAAGGCAGCGGCTTAATCCACTGAGCCACCCAGGCGCCCCAAGGCTAGGACTTTTATTACTATGCTGAACAATAGTGTTGTGAGTTGGCATCCCTGTTGTGTTCCTGACCTTAGAGGAAAAGCTCTCAGTTTTTCCCCTTTGAGTGTGATATTCACTGTGGGCTTTTTGCAGATGGCTTTTATGATATTGAATTATGTTCCCTTTGTCCCTACATTTTGAAGAGTTTTAATCAAGAAAGGATGCTGGATTTTGTCAAATGCTTTTCTGGTCAATTGAGAGGTTCATATGATTTTTACCTTTTCTTTTTTTTTAATGATCTATCACTTTTATTGATCTGTGAATGTTGAACCACCCTTGCAGCAGAGGAAGAAATCCCACCTTATTGTGCTGAATAATCCATTTAATGTACTGTTGGATCCTATTGGTTAAGATTTTCTTGAGTATTTTAGCATCCATGTTCATCAAGAATATTGGTCTGTATTTCTCTTTTTTGATGGGGTCTTTGATTTTTGGATTAAGGTAATGCTGACCTCATAGAAAGAGTTTGGAAGTTTTCCATCCATTCCTATTCTTTGAATGGAGAAACATCTTTAGGGAGCTATCCAGCCCTGGACTTTATATTGCTGGGATATTTTTGATTACTGCTTCAATTTCACTAGTGGTTATTGATCTTTTCAGGTTTTCTATTTCTTCCAGATCAAGTTTTGGTATTTAATAAGTTTCCAGGAATGCATCAATTTCTTCCAGATTGCCTAATTTGATGCCATATACTTGGTCATAATGTATTCTTAAAATTGCTTGTATTTCCTTGGTTTTAGTCATAAACTCTCCCCTTTCATTAATGATTTTACTTACTTGGATCCTTTCTTTTTTCTTTTTGGTAAGTCTGGCTAGGGATTTATCAATTTTATATTTTATATAATTTTATATTTTGTATAAATATAAAATTAATTATCAATTTTATAAATTCTTTCAAGGAACAAGCTTTTAATTTCATTGATCTGTTCTTTAGTTCTTTTGGTTTCTGTTTTATTGATTTCTGTTCCAATCTTTATTATTTCTCTTCTCCTGCTTCATTTAGGCTTTATTTGCTGTTCTTTCTCCATCTCCTTTTGATGTAAGGTTAGCTTTTGTATTTGAGACTTCTTGTTTCTTGAAAAAGACTTGTATTGCTATGTACTTCTCTCTTAGGGTCACCTTGTTGCATCCCAGTGATTTTGTACTGTTGTATTTCCATTTTAATTTGTTTCTGTGATTTTTAAAGTTCTTTTTTTTTTCATGATTGACGCTTTCATTCTTTAGTGGGATGCTTTTTAACCTCCAAATATTTGAGTTCCTCCCAAATGTCCTCTTGTGATTGAGTTAAAGTTTCAAAGCATTGTAGTCTCAAAATAAGCAGGGAATTATCCCTATCTTTTGGTACCAGTTGAGACCTGGTTTGTGCTCCAGCATGTGATCTATTCTGGAGAATGTTCCATGTGCACTAGAGAAGAATGTGTTTTCTGTTGCTTTAAGATGGAATGTTCTGTATGTATCTGTGAAGTCCATCTGGTCTGTCTTGTCATTCAAAGCCCTTCTTTCCTTGTTGATTTTTTTTTTTTTTTTGCTTAAATGATCTGTCCATTGTTGTGAGTGGGGTGTTAAAATCCCCTACTATGATTATATTATTATTAATGTGTTTCTTTTATTTGGTCATTAATTGGTTTATATAATTGCCTGATCCCTAGTTAGGAGCATAAATATTTATAATTGTTAGGTGTTCTTGATGGGCAGACACTTTAAGTATGATACACTGTCCCTCTTCATCCCTAACTACAGTCTTTGGTTTAAAATCTAATTTGTCTGATATAAGGATTCCCAGCTTTCTCCTGATGTCTATTAGCATGAACAATGGTTCTCCACCCCCTCACTTTCAATCAAGATGTTTCTTTGGGTCTAAAATGGGCCTCTTGTAGTATGGATGAGTCTCACTTTTTTATCTAATCTGATACCCTGTGTCTTTTTCTTGGAGGCTTTAGTGCAATTACGTTCATAGTAACTCTTGAAAGATATGAATTTAGTGCCATTGTATTGTGTAAAGTCCCTATTTCCATATATCGTCTCTGTTTCTTTCCAGTCTGTGTTACTTTTGGACTCTCTCTTTGCTTCCAGGATCCCCTTTAATATTTCTTGTATGACTGGTTTAGTAATCACAAATTATTTTAGTTTCTATTTGTCCTGGAAGCTCTTTATTCCCCCTTCCATTCTGAATGACAGCCTTTCTGGATAAAGTATTCTTGGCTCCATGTTTTTCTCATTTAGTACCCTGAATATATCATGCCAGCCATTTCTGCCCTGCCAGCTCTCTGTGGATTGGTCTGCTACCATTCTAATGTTCCTACCCCTGTAGTTTAAGGACCTCTTGTCTCAAGCTGCTTTCAGGATTTTCTCCTCATCTCTGAAATTTGAAAGCTTCATTATTATATATTACTGTGTTGTTCTATATTTATTGATTTTGAGGGGTGTTCTCTGTACCTCCTGTACTTGAATGCCCATATCCTTCCCCAGATTAGGGAAGTTCTCAGCTATGATTTGGTCAAATATACCTTCTGTCCCTCTCTTTCTTCTTCTGCTGACCCCAATAATTCTACTAGTGTTTTGCTTTTTGGAATCCCTGATTTCTCAAAGCCTCCCTTCATTGTCCATTAGTTGTTTTTCTCTTTTCCTTGGCTTTCTTCTTTTCTGTCATTTTGCCTTTTATGTCACTGATTCTCTCTTCTGCCTCAGTTACCCAGCTATTAGAACATCTATTTTAGACTTCATCTCAGTTAAAGCATTTTTAATTTCATCTGATTAGATTTCATTTCTGCACTAAGGGATGCTCTAGTATCTTTTATGCTTTTGTCTAACCCAGCTACTAACTTTATCATTGTTATCGTGAATTACAGCTCCAACATTTTATTTATATCCATATTAATTATATCTGTGGCAGAGAGTATTACCTCTGTTTTTTTTTTCTTTTGTTCTGAATTTCTCCTTCTAGTCATTTTGTCCAGAGAATAATAGGTGAATGAGAGAACAAAAATATCAACAATAAGAAATCCAAAAAACTAAAGAAAAAGAAAGGGGGAAAAAAGAGGACATAATTTCACTGGTGGACAAAACAGGATGATCCACTTTTTCCTGGGTGTAGTTTGGTCTGTTTGTTAGAAGACCTTAAATCCCAAAATTGTAAAGAAAGAAAAACTTCTATATAGTAAGAAATAAAATTGAATATAGGAAAAGGAAGCCAAAAATGAAGAGAATATTTATAAAATGTAAATATAAAAATGAAAAAAAATTAAAAACTTAAAAATAAAGGGTTGATAAAATAGAGATCTAGTTGAAAAGGAAACAAAGAGAAAAGAGAAAAAGAAAATTTTAAACTGAAAGACTAAATACTCAAGAATCAACCTCTAATTCTATACATTACTTTTACCTAGTAGGTTTTTTTTCTTTCAGTTCTGAGTGATCAATAAACTTGGTATTCGATTGATTTTCCTGTTGGCCTTCTGGGGGAGGGGCCTGTTGCACAGATTCTCAGGCATCTTTTTTTTTTTTTTTTGACAGACAGAGATCACAGGTAGGCAGGCAGGCGTGGGGAGGGGAGAAGACTCCCTGCTGAGCAGAAAACCCCATGCGGGGCTTGATCCCAGGACCCTGAGACCATGACCTGAGCCAAAGGCAGAGGCTTAACCCACTGAGCCATCCAGGCTCCCCGATTCTCAGGCATCTTCGCCTAGGTGGAGTTGTATCACCTGTTGCCAGGATGCCAGGCTCACCGTAAGGTGCTGCAGATTGCTCCTCATGGTTTTTGTTCCCGGAAGGATGTTTGCACTACTTGCAAGAAATGGTCGCTTTTCTATTTGTAGAACTGCAGCAAATCTTTTCTTAGACATCAGGTTAAATTTACAGGTGTTCAGATTGTTTTGATAGATAAGTAGCTGAATTCAAGGGACTCAATGAAACATCGGTCCCCTCCACCATCTTCCACTCTCTTGCCTGGAATCCAGTTCTTTCTTTAAACCCAACATTATATTGTCCTTTTCGTACAAAGTAATCTTAAATAATAGAGAAAAATATTAAAACTAAAATTTGCTAAACCAAAACCAAAATAATACCTCGAATCTCTCATGGCCCAGGATTTATCATTAGCATTTATTGCCTTCATGTCCTCTTCTATTGTGACATACTAACCACCCCATATGATATAATGACTGAGAACTGCATATTTTTTCTGGGATCTTGAAGATTATGACCTAGTCAATTAATTAATTTAAAAATACTTCAAGGGACTCATTAATTATACCCACAGTTATCAACAAACTGAAGCTGATTTTCCTTAACGTGTAATTCTCAGGAAATTACATCATCAGATTGAAAGTGCCTCACATCATCCCACCTACCACTGACATTACTATCAAACCTCTAATGATTCAACCGTGGATTCATATCTCTTAACTAAAAAGAGTAAAAAAGCTAATATGAATAGAAGTACACCTAAATTGAACACATTAAACTGTGGTTCTTAGAAAAGCCCTCAGAAGATGGCACCGTAAGATAGAGAGTTTTCTGAAGAACTTTAGATCAAGAACATGGCATGGTGAGATAGTTTCGTTTCAAGATGTTGGAGCACTACTCCCACCCTCACCATTTATATTATCTTTTTTTTGCTGTATACTTCTCCCCAATTTCCTCTGGCATCAATTTTGCTTCCATAGAACTTACCCTACTGCTACTGTAGCCATCTGTGATAAGACTTATTTTGTATTACATATTTTTCACTCCAAGTTGTTCTCCATTTAATGATTTCTTTCTCCCTGCAAAAATCTCAAAATCTATGTCATTTCTTCAGTCAATTCATAGAATAATCTCATAGCCCTACTTTTGGTTGCTGTTATATGCCCCTTTTCCTTTGATGTTTAAAAGTTTTATTACAATATACTTAATAGACAGTATTATATTAGACTCAGGTATAAAATATAGTGCTTTGACAATTCTACACATCAACTAGTGCACTCACAATTTCTCTCTTGAATCCGCATCAAACAACTCAACATACCAGGGTAGTTCTATTTTTACCATTGTGGGGAAACTCCATACTGTTCTCCAGGGTAGATGCAACAGTTTGCATTCCCAACAATATTGCAAGAGGGTTCCCCTTTCTTCCCATCCTCAGCAACAACTATTGTTTCTTCTGTTGTTAATTTTAGCCATTCTGACTGGTGTGGCATATCTCATTTTAGTTTCAATTTTCATTTTCCTGATGATAGGTGATGTTGAGCATTTTTTCATGTGTGTGTTGGCCATCTTTATGTCTTCCTTGAAGACATTTCTGTCTGTCTCTTACCACTATTACTTGGATTATCTATCAGTAGTTGAATTTTATAAGTTCTTTATAGTTTGCATACTAAACTTTATCAGATATATCATTTGCAAATATCATCTCACATTGCAAAAGTTGCCTTTAATTTTGTTGGTTGTCTTTGCTGTGTGCAAGATTTTTATTTCTAAAGAAGGTTTTATTTATTTATTTTGAGAGAGAGTGAGCTGGGCAGAGGTAGAAGGAGAGGGGAGAGAATCCTCAAGCTGATTCCCTGCTGGCATGGAGCCTGTGTGGGGCTTGATCCCAGGACCCTGAGACCATGATCTGAGTTGAAATCAAGAGTCAAGTGGTTAACTCACTGAACCATGCAGGTGCCCCTGTGTAGAAACTTTTTATCTTGAGGAGGTCCCAATAGTTCATTTTTGCTTTTGCTTCCCTTGCCTCAGGGGATGAATATGATAAGAAGTTGCTATGACAAATATCAAAGAGGTTACTGCCTGTGTACTCCTCTAGGATTGTTATGCCTTTAGGTCTCACAGCTCATTTTGGATTCCCTTTTGTGATTGGTGTAAGAAAGTGGTCCAGTTTCTCTCTTTTGCATGTTGCTCTCCAGTTTCCTCAAGACCATTTGTTAAAGAGACATTTTCTCATTGGATGTTCTTTCCTGCTTCATTGAAGATTTAATCAACATACACTTGTGGGTCCATTTCTGGGTTTTCTATCTTGTTCCATTGATTGATGTGTATTTTTAAATTTTTTTTATTCTTTTAATTTCTTTTCTGTGTACCAGAATTTATTGTTTATGCACCACACCCAGTGCTCCATGCAATATGTGCCCTGCATAATACCCACAACCAGGCTCACTCAACTTCCCACCCCCCAACACTTCAAAACCCTCAGATTGTTTTTCAGAGTCCATAGTCTCTCATAGTTCATGTCCCCCTCCAATTTCCCCCAGCTCCCTTCTCCTCTCCATCTCCATGTCTTCCATGTTATTTCATATGCTTCACAAATAAGTGAAACCATATAATTGACTCTTTCTGCTTGACTTATTTCACTCAGCATAATCTCTTCCAGTCCAGTCCATGTTGATACAAAAGTTGGGTATTCATCCTTCCTGATGGAGGCATAATACTCCATAGTGTGTATTTATCCATTGAAGGGCATTTTGGTTCTTTCCACAGTTTGGCGACCGTGGACATTGTTGATATGAACATTGGGGTACGGTTGGCCCCAGATACAGATACTACATCTGTATCTTTGGGGTAAATACTCACTAGTGCAATTGCAGGGTTATAGGGAAGCTCTATTTTTAATTTCTTAAGGAATCTCCACACTGTTTTCCAAAGTGGCTCTACCAAATTGCATTCCCACCAACAGTGTAAGAGGATTCCCCTGTCTCCAAATCTCCACATCCTCTCCAACACACATTGTTGACTGTCTTGTTAACTTTGGCCAATCTAACTGGTGTGCTTTATATTTGAATCTCCTTGATGGCTAGTGATGATGAACATTTTTTTCATGTGTCTGATAGCCATTTGTATGTCTTCATTGGAGAAGTGTCTGTTCATGTCTTCTGCCCATTTTTTGACATGATTATCTGTTTTGTGTGTGTTGAGTTTGAGGTGTTCTTTATAGATCCTGGATATCAGCCTTTTGTCTGTACTGTCATTAGCAAATATCTTCTCCCATTCCGTGGGTTGCCTCTTTGTTTTCTGACTGTCTCCATTTCTGTGCAGAAGCTTTTGATCTTGGAGAAGTTCCAAAAATTCATTTTTGCTTTTATTTCCATTGCCTTTGGAGACATATCTTGAAAGAAGTTGCTGTGGCTGATATTGAAGAGGTTACTGCCTATGTTCTCCTCTAGGATTCTGATAGATTCCTGCCTCACAATGAGGTCTTGTAACCATTTCAAGTTTATCTTTCTGTATGGTGTAAGAGAATGATCGAGTTTCATTCTTCTACATATAGCTGTCCAATTATCCCAGCACCATTTATTGAAGAAACTGTCTTTTTTTCCACGGGATATTTTTTCCTGCTTTGTTGAAGATTATTTGAACATCGAGTTGAAGGTCCATATCTGGGCTCTCTACTCTGTTCCACTGGTCTATATGTTTGTTTTTCTGCCGGTAGCATGCTGTCTTGGTGATCACAGCTTTGTAGTAAAGCTTGAAATCAGGCAACATGATGCCCCCAGTTTTTTCTCTTTTTCAATATTTCCTTTAAAATTCACTGTCACTTCTGATTCCATTAAAATTTTAGGATTGTTTGCTCCAGCTTTTTGAAAAATGCTGGTAGAATTTTGATCAGGATGACATTGAAAGTATAGATTGCTCTAGGCAGTATAGACATTTTAACAATGTTTATTCTTCTCATCCATGAGCATGGAATGGTCTTCCATATTTTTGTGTCTTCTTCGATTTCTTTCATGAGTGTTCTATTCCTAACTTTTCCTTGTGGTTCAGCTCCTGTTTCAAATCTTTGTGATCTGAGAATATGCAGGGAATAATCTCAATCTTTTGGTATCAGTTGACCCCTGATTTTTGACCCACCATGTGGTCTGTTCTGGAGAACATTCCATATGCACTTGAGAAGAATGAGTATTCTGTTGTTTAAGGGTGGAAGGTTCTGTATATATCTATGAGGTCCATCTGGTCCAATGTGTCATTCAATGTTCTTGTTTATTCAATTTCTTCTTGGATGATCTATTACTGAGAGTGTCATGTTAAGATCTCCTACTACTAATGTATTCATATCAATATGACTCTTTATCTTGATTAACAGTTTTCTTATGTAATTGGCTGCTCCCATATTGGGGGCATAAATATTTACAATTTTTAGATCATTTTGGTGGATAGTCCCTTTAAGAATTATGTAGTGTCCTTCTGTATCTCTTACTACAGTCTTTAGTTTAAAGTCTAATTTTTCTGATATGAGAATCACTACCCCAGCCTTCTTTTGAGGCCCATTGGCATGAGAGATGCTTCTCCATCCCTTCACTTTCAGTCTGGATGTGTCCTTTGGTTCAAAATGCGTGTCTTGTAGACAACATATGGATGCATCCTGACATTTTATCTAGTCTGCAACCCTGTGTCGTTTTATGGATGTATGTAGGCCATTCACATTGAGAGTGGTTATTGAGAGATACATTTTTATTGACATCGTGTTACCTGTGAAGTCTTTGTTTCTATGGATTATCTCCATATATTACTGTTGAATGATATTTTTAGGTTTTTTTTTCCTTTTTTATAGAATGACCCTTAATATTTTCTGCAGTGTCAGCTTGGAAGTTGCATACTCTTTTAAACCTTGTCGGTCTTGGAAACTCCTTATCTCTCCATCCATTTTGAATGTCAGTCTTACTGGATAAAGTAGTCTTGGCTGCATGGTCTTCTCAATTAGTGCCCTGAATATGTCTTGCCAGACTTTTCTGGCTCTCCAGGTTTCTGTGGACAGGCCTCATGTTATTCTGATGGGCTTTCCTCTGTATGTAAGGGATTTCTTCACCCTAGGTGCTTTCAAGAGCTCCTGTCTACAATTATGATTCATCATTTTCACAATCAGGTGTCTCGAGGTCTTTCTAGAAACTATGATCTTGGGGGAGACCTTTCTCCCTCTAGTACACAAACAGCCTCCATTCACCAGATCGGGAAAATTTTCTTGGAGGATTTGTTCAACTGTATCATCTAGTCTTCTCTTGCTCCTCCCCCTCAGGGATTCCAATAATTCTGATGTTGGAACATTTCATGGCATCATTTATTTCCCTAATTCTGTTTTCATGTCTTCTAAGCTGTTTGTTCCAGGCTTCCTCCTGATCCTATTTCTCTATTAGTTTGTCCTCCAGATCACTAATTCTATCTTCTGCCTCAGTTACCCTAGCTTTTAGATAATTTAGATTAGATTGGATGTCATTGAGAGCATTGTTAACATCATTGCTGGTGGCTTTCACTTCTTTCCTAATCAATTCCATTTTGTCATTAAAGGCTTCCTCCAATCTAGCTATTTCCTGGATAATTGTTTGCCTGAATTCCCTTTCCAACATATTGTCTATGTCCATATCCAATAGCTCTGATGAAGAAGGCCCAGTCTCTGAATTTATCTTCTATTGGGCATTCCTCCTCGTAGTCATTTTCATGAGAGATGGCTGAACGGATGTAGCTGGATGTATCAACCGTGGTGCAGTCAAGGTGCGCCCAGGAATGCTTCTGAGCAATCAAGAGTCACCACCAAAAAGAAAGAAAAAAGAAAAAGGAGAGAGGGAGACAGGGAAAAAAAGGGAGATAAAAGAAAAGAGAAGGGCCATCCCAAATGGGGCCCAAAGGTAAGATTTATGAAGTATACAAACAATGCAGACAAACAAAAAGACTGACAAAAGTAGATGACAGGAGAAAATAATTAAATAAATAAATACATAAATAAAAGAACTCCGTCAAAAATTAACCCCAAGTATAAGATGTATATACTACCAGAACAAAAAGAAATACACAGAAACACTGACAGAAGATAAATATGGGAGGGTGGTTACAAATTCTCAGTGTGGGCAAGGAAGTTTATTTTGATTCTTCCTGGATGTATCTTGATATGTTTGTTAAACGACTCAACTTTCCTGAGATAAAGTGGGATTAAAACTGGTTTACCTAGGGCGCCTGGGTGGCTCAGTGGGTTAAGCCGCTGCCTACGGCTCAGGTCATGATCTCAGGGTCCTGGGATCGAGTCCTGCATCAGGCTCTCTGCTCGGCAGGGAGCCTGCTGTCCCCTCTCTCTCTGCCTGCCTCTCTGTCTACTTGTGATCTCTCTCTGTCAAATAAATAAATAAAATCTTAAAAAAAAACTGGTTTACCTATAGGGGTAGCATTGATTGCGGAAAGGGGATTACATTGAAGCTTATCTCTATATGAATATTTAAAAAATGAAATGAAATGAAATGAAATGAAAAATAGAAAATCAAAATAAAAACACAGGTATGTGTATCAAAAACGTTCAGGTTACAAGGTTATTATGGAATTTGAGGTACCGAACATCTCACTGTGATGGCAAATAGTTTGAAAAGCTATATATTAAAAAAAATGAAAAGAACCTGAGTAGTGGGAGTTAATTAAAAATAAAAGTTGTATCTATGAAGTAGTGGTGGTTGCTCTCTTGTTTTTTGTTTGTTTTTTTGGCTGACTTTCTGGTGGAGGGCCCTGCTGAGTGGTTTTTCAGGGAGTGTTGCTAGAGTTAAGTCTCCTGTCCCCATCAAGGGTCTGGGCTGTGAGGAAACCAGTTTTTCAGGCTTTTGTTCTCTGGAGGTTTTTTTGTTTGTTTGTTCATTTATTTTCTCTCCCCTTGGTGGCTTTTGGCAAACTGCACCCAGACCTCTCTCTCAGAGAGAAGCCTCAGTCTGTTCCCTTCTGGGTGCTCCAGAGCACATGAATTCCTCCTCTGCCCCTGGCAGAGCACATTCCTAGTCATGGTCTCTGGGGTCACAGGAACTCCTGCTTGTACCTAAAACCATGAGAAATACTAGCTATGGTTGTCTGGGCAGCTCCAGACCGCCAAAGTGGTCCTAAGCAGAGATGGCGCACTGAGATTTTCATGCTGGCTCAGGGCTGGGAGTGCTCAGACTATCTGGGCCCTAGAGAGTGCCAGCTGGCTGGTGCCTGCACAGACCTCTCTCAGGGGAGGGTGTAGGGCATGACTCAGACTCTCATTGTGCTGTGTGTGTGCGTGTGCGCGTGCAGAGTGCAAAATGCTGTGGTTCTGCCGACTGGTGAGGCTCCCTCACCCTCACAGGTGCTGCCACCCAGATGCTCTTAGGCATGCAGGTGGTTCAGGGACCAAGACCTGGCTTCTTCTCTGCACTCTCTCTGGCTCATGCCAGCGGTGGCTATCCTGGGTTGGCGGTCTTAAGCCCCTGTCCCTAACTGCCTGAGTCCCCCAATTTCCCCCTATGATCCTTTGCTCTTTTTGAGTGCATTCAACTGGACTCCAAGTTAATGCTGGTCCCCAGTCACAGGGCACTCTTGTATTGGGGCATTACTTTCCGGTGGGTTGCTTCTGGTGGCTCCTTCCCCCTTTTGTTTATCTTCAGATATCAGTCCGATGTTCCAACTCTGCTTTACCTGCCCACTGGCATCTTTTGCTCCTGTAGAGATCCAGATGTGTATAATTCTAATCTCAGGCTGATTTCCTGGGTTATCAGAGTTCTTTGGTAGGTAATCAGTTCACTTTAGGGTACAGGTTGAAGTGGCACCTTCTCCTACTTCTCTGCCATCTTGTCTCCCCAATGTGTATGTTTTTGTGCCGGTACCATATTATCTTGGTCACTACAACTTTGTCATGTAACGTGAATTCCACAAATGTGACGCCTCCTGCTTTTCTTTTCTTATTCAAGGTGGCTTTGGCTATTCAGGGTCTTTTGTGGTTTCATGTAAATTTTAGGGATGTTTGTTCTACTTCTGTGAAAAGCACTGTTTGTATTTAGATGCAGATTGCATTAATGTATAGTTACTTTTTGTGGTATAGACACTTTAACAATATTTGCTCTTCCAATCCATCAGCGTGTAATGTTTGTCTATTTCTTTTTATCATTTTCCATTTCTTTCATCTTCATCAGTGTTTTATTGTTTTTAGAGCATAGATCTCTTATATTTTTGGTTAGGCTTATTCCTGGTTATCTAATGGTTTTGGGTGTAATTGTAAATGGGATAGGTTTCTTGATTTATCTTTCTGCTGCTTCATTATTCGTGTATGGAATTGCAACATACTTCTGTACATTAATTTTGTACTACCAATTTACTGAATTCATCTATCAGTTCTAACAGTTTTTTGGTGGAGTCTCTTGGGCTTTCTACATAAAGAATCATGTCATCTGCAAATAGTGAAAGTTTTCCTTCTTCCTTGTCAATTCGGATGCATTTTATTTATTTTTGTTGTCTGTTTATTGCTGCTTGGACTTCCAGTACTACATTAAACAACAGTGGTGAGAGTGAACATCCCTGTCTTGTTCCTGACCCTAGAGGGAAACCTCTATCCTTTTCCTCATTGAGGATAATATTAGCTGTGTATTTTTTGTATATGGTCTTTATTATGTTGAGGTATGTTCCCTCTATCCCTACGTTGTTGAGGGTCTTTGTCATGAATGGATGCAGTATTTTGTCAAATGTTTTTTTCTGTATCTACTGAGAAGATTATATTGTTCTTATCCTTTTTTTAATTTGGTCTATCATGTTGATTGATGTTGAATATTGAACTACCCTTGTAGACCAGGAATAATTTCCACTTGGTTATGGAGCATGATTCTCTTAATGTACTGTTGGATTCAATTTGTAGTATTTTGCTGAGAATTTTTGCACCCATGTTTATCAGGGATATTGGCCTGTAGGATATTTTTGTTTGTTTTGTTTTGTTTTGTTTTAAGGGAAATCTCCCCTTTTTTAAGATTTCATTTGTTTATTTGACAGACAGAGATCACAAGTAGGCAGAAAGGCAGGCAGAGAGGGAGAGAGGAAGAAGCAGGCTCTCCATTGAGCAGAGAACCCAATGCAGGACTTGAACCAAGAACCCTGAGATCATGACCTGAGCTGAAGGCAGAGGCTTTATCCTACTAAGGGAACCAGGTGCCCTGTTTTGTTTTAAGGGAAGTCTTTGTCTTGTTTTGGAATTAGGGTAATGTTGGCCTCAAAGAAGGAGTTTGGAAGTTGTCCTTCCATTTCTATTTTTGAAACGGTTTTAGAAGAATAGGTATTAACTCTTCTTTAATTGTTTGGTAGAAGTTCTGTTTATTGGAAAAGTTTTTATTACCAATAAAATTTCTTTGCTGGTTATCATTCTGCTCACGTTTTTATTTTTTCCAGATTCAGTTTTGGTAGTTTATATATTTCTAGGAATTTTTCCATTTCTTTCAGATTTTCCAGTTTGGTATCATATAATTTTTCATAATATTCTCATATAATTGTTTGTATATCTGAGGTGTTGGTCATTATTTCTCCTCTCTCATTTGTGATTTTATTTATTTTGGTCCTTTCTCTTTTCCTTTTGATAAGACTGAGTAGGGATTTATCAATTTTGCTATTTTTCTTAAGGAACAAGCTCCTAGTTTTACTGATCTGTTTTTTATTTTCATTTCTATATCATTTATTTCTGCTTTAATCCTTCTTATTTCCCTTCTTCTTCTGGTGTTAGGCTTCATTTGTTGTTCCATTTCTAGCTTCCTTAGGTGTGAGTTTAGGTTGTTTGAGATTTTCCCTCCTTTTTGAGGTAGGCCTTAATTGCCTGAGACAATTAATCATAAGATGAGACATCTTATGATTGCTTTACCTGCATCTCAATGGCTTTGAACCATCATGTTCTCATTTTCATTTACTTACATGTATTTTTTAAATTTCTTCTTAAATTTCCTGCTTGACCCCTCTTTCTTTCCTTTTTTTTAAAGATCTTATTTATTTATTTGACACAGAGAGAGAGATCACAAGTAGGCAGAGAGGCA
Source organism: Meles meles (assembly GCF_922984935.1). Lineage (NCBI taxonomy): Eukaryota > Metazoa > Chordata > Mammalia > Carnivora > Mustelidae > Meles > Meles meles. The sequence goes on from NC_060087.1 coordinate 50,274,072, forward strand.
GGCAGAGAGAGTGGGGGAAGCAGGCTTCCTGCTGAGCAAAGAGCCAAATGCGGGGCTCAATCCCAGGACCCTGAGATCATGACCCGAGCTGAAGGCAGAGGCTTAAACCACTGAGCCACCCAGGTGTCCCGACCCCTCTTTCTTTAGTAGTATGTTCTTTAACCTCCATGTATTGGTGGTCCTTCCAAATTTCTTGGAAGGTTGTGGTTGACTTCAACTTTCACAGCATTGTGCTCTGAAAATATGCATGGTATGATCATGATCTTTTTGTACTTGCTGAGGGACGATTTGTGACACAGTGTGTGATCTATCCTGGAGAATGTTCCATGTGAACTCTAAAAGAATGTGTATTCTGCTGTTTTACGATGAAATATTTGGAATATATGTGTTAAGTCTATCTGATCCAGTGTGTCATTCAAAACCATCATTTCATTTTTTATTTTCTCCTTAAATAATCTGTCCATTTCTGGAGCTGGCCTGTTAATGTCCCCTCATATTATTGTATGTTATTATTATTATTATTATTATTATTAATATAATATGTTATTGTATATTATTATATGTTATCTTTGAGTCCCTTTATGTGGGTTATTCACTGTTTTAAACATTTAGGTGCTCCAGAGGTGGGGACATAAATATTTACAATTGTCAGATCTTTTTTGTGTGTGTGTGTGTTTGTTTATTTACAGCATAACAGTGTTCATTGTTTTGGCATCACACCCAGTGGTCCATGCAGTACGTGCCCTCCCTATTACCCACCACCTGGTTCCTCAACCTCCCACACCCCCGCCCCTTCAAAACCCTCTGGTTGTTTTTCAGAGTCCATAGTCTCTCATGGTTCATCTTCCCTTCCAGTTTCCCTCAATTCCCTCTCCTCTCCATCTCCCCATGTCCTCCATGTTATTTGTTATGCTCCACAAATAAGTGAGACCATATGATACTTGACTCTCTCTGCTTGACTTATTTCGCTCAGCATAATCTCTTCCAGTCCCATCCATGTTGCTACAAAAGTTGGGTATTCATCCTTTCTGATGGAGGCATAATACTCCATTGTGTATATGGACCACATCTTCCTTATCCATTCATCCGTTGAAGGGCATCTTGGTTCTTTCCACAGTTTGGCGACCGTAGCCATTGCTGCAATAAACATTGGGGTACAGATAGCCCTTCTTTTCACTACATCTGTATCTTTGGGGTAAATACCCAGCAGTGCAATTGCAGGGTCATAGGGAAGCTCTATTTTTAATTTCTTCAGGAATCTCCACACTGTTCTCCAAAGTGGCTGCACTAACTTGCATTCCCACCAACAGTGGAAGAGGGTTCCCCTTTCTTCATATCCTCTCCAACACACGTTGTTTCCTGTCTTGCTCATTTTGGCCATTCTAACTGGTGTCAGGTGGTATCTCAATGTAGTTTTAATTTGAATTTCCTTGATGGCTAGTGATGATGAACATTTTGTCATGTGCCTGATAGCCATTTGTATGTCTTTGTTGGAGAAGTGTTTGTTCATATCTTCTGCCCATTTTTTGATATGATTATCTGTTTTGTGTGTGTTGAGTTTGAGAAGTTCTTTATAGATCCTGGATATCAACCTTTTGTCTGTACTGTCATTTGCAAATATCTTCTCCCATTCCGTGGGTTGCCTTTTTGTTTTGTGGACTGTTTCCTTTGCTGTGCAGAAGTTTTTGATCTTGATGAAGTCCCAAAAGTTCATTTTCACTTTTGTTTCCTTGGCCTTTGGAGACATATCTTCAAAGAAGTTGCTGTGGCTGATATCGAAGAGGTTACTGCCTATGTTCTCCTCTAGGATTCTGATAGATTCCTGTCTCACGTTGAGGTCTTTTATCCATTTCGAGTTTATCTTTGTATATGGTGTAAGAGAATGGTCGGGTTTCATTCTTCTACATATCGCCGTCCAGTTTTCCCAGCACCATTTATTGAAGAGACTGTCTTTTTTACATTGTATATTTTTTCCTGTTTTGTCAAAGATTATTTCACCATAGAGTTGAGGGTCCATATCTGGGCTCTCCACTCTGTTCCACTGGTCTATGTGTCTGATTTTATGCCAGTACCACGCTGTCTTGGTGATCACAGCTTTGTAGTAAAGCTTGAAATCGGGTAACATGATGCCACCAGTTTTGGTTTTGTTTTTCAACAATTCCTTAGCAATTCGGGTTCTGTTCTGATTCCATACAAATTTTAGGATTGTTTGCTCCAGCTCTTTGAAAAATACCGGTGGAATTTTGATCAGAATGGCATTAAAAGTATAGATTGCTCTAGGCAGTATAGACATTTTAACAATGTTTATTCTTCCAATCCAAGAGCATGGAACAGTCTTTCATCTTTTTGTGTCTTCTTCAGTTTCTTTCATGAGTGTTCTGTAGTTCCTCGAGTACAGGTCCTTTACCTCTTTGGTTAAGTTTATTCCCAGGTATCTTATGGTTCTTGGTGCTATAGTAAATGGAATCGATTCTCTAATTTCCCTTTCTGTATTTTCATTGTTAGTGTATAAGAAAGCCACTGATTTCTGTAAAGATATTCTATACTCATAGATTGGAAAAATTAATATTGTTAAAATATTCATACTATACAAGCTATCTTCAGACTTGGTGACATCCCTATCGAAATACCAATAGCATTTTTCACAGAACTAGAAGAAATAATCCTTAAATTGGTATGGAACCATGAAAGATCTTAAATAACCAAAGAAATTTTGAGAAAGAACAAAGAAGGAGATATCATAATCCCAGATATCAAAATATACTACAAAGCTATAGAATCAAAACAGAATTGTGCTGGCTGAAAATAGACACATAGAACAGTGGAATGGGACAGAGAGCTCAGAAATAAACCCATGACTATATAGCCAGGTAATCTATGACACAGGAGGCAAGAATATACAATGAAGATATATATTATACATTATATTGTATTATATTTATTATATATATTTCTATTGTATATTCTTATATATATGTTGTATATGTAAATATAAAATATACATATATCCTCAGGCAAGGGAAACAAAGGCAATAACATTATATATGTAATATAATGTATAGTATATAATACATGTAAATATATATAATATATGTAAATATATATATAAACACTATGTATAATAATTATATCCTTGTTTTATGTAAATATATTTAAAAAATAAAAATATATCTCATATATTTATGTATAATCTATTTAAATAAACATGTAATATCCACATCAAAATAAAAAGCTTATATACAGCAAAGAAATCATCAAGAAAAAAAAAGCAACCTAGTTAAAGGGATATGTTTGCAAATGTTATACTTGATAGGGGGTTAATATCCAAAACATACAAAGAACTTATATAACTCGGCACACATGCAAAAAACAATAATCCAACTAAAAATTGGGTAGAGTACTCGAATAGATATTTTTCCAAAAAAGGTGTTCAAACAGCCAACAGATGCATTAAGTGATGCTCAATATCACTAATTACCAGTAAATGCAAATAAAACCAATCAATATTCTACTTTGCACCTGTCACAATGACTAAAAGGAAAAACAAAAGAAATATCAAGGGTTGGTGTGGATGTGGAGAAAAGGGAACCATCATATACTGTTGCCGTGAATATCAATTAGTACAATGATTTTGAAAACTCTGCGGAGGTTCTTCCAAAAGTTAATAATCCAGTAATTCCACTTTTGAGTATCCCCTCCATATGAGAACATGAATTTAAATAGATATATGTACCCTTATGTTTATTGCAACATTATTTACATTAGCCAAGGTATGATAGCAAACTAAATGTCCATGAAAAGGGGAATGGATAATGATGTGACATGCAGCGGTGGTTGGGTGGCTCAAGTGGTAGAGCAACCGACACTTGATTTTGGCTAAAGTCAAGATCTCAGGTTCCTGGGACTGAGACCCATGTCAAGCTCCACACTCAGAGAAGAGTCTGCTTGTCCTTTTCCCTCTGCTCCTCCAACCACTCTATCTCCACTACTGGGTATTTACCCCAAAGATACAGATGTAGTGAAAAGAAGGGCCATATGTACTCTAATGTTCATAGCAGCAATGGCCACAATTGCCAAACTGTGGAAAGAGCCAAGATACCCTTCAACAGATGAATGGTCCACATATACAATGCAATATAACACCTCCCTTAGAAAGGATGAATACCCAACTTTTGTATCAACATGGATGGGACTGGAGGAGATTATGCTGAATGAAATAAGCCAAGCAGAGAAAGTCAATTATCATATGATTTCATTTACTTGTGGAGCATAAATAATAACATAGAGTACATTAGGATAAGGCAAGGAAAATTAAATTGGGGGAAATCAGAGGGGGAAATGAAGCATGAGAGACTGTGGACTCTGAGAAACAAACTGAGGGTTTGGGAAGGGAGAGCGGTGGGTGGATGGGTGATCCTGGTGGTGGATATTAAGGACAGTATGTATTGCATGGAGCACTGGATGTGGTGCATAAACAATGAATCTTGGAACACTGAAAAAAGAAAATAAAAATTTAAAAATAAATAAATATAAATAAAGAAAATAGTTTTTAAAAAAGGATGTGATGCTCACTCATGCAATACATGCAATGGGATTTTACTCAGCCATAAAATATTAAGAAAATTTTTTTCATTTGGAATGACATGGTTGGATCTGGAGGGTACTATGTTAAGTGAAATAAGTTCAACAGAGATAAACACCATATGATTTCACTTATTTATGGAATATAAAAACAAAAAAAAAGAAACAGACCCTTTAATTATTATTATTATGTTCAATTAGCCAACATAGAGGACTTATTAGTTTTTAATGTAATGTTCAATGATTCATTAGTTGCATATAAAACACTTTGCTCATTATAATACATGCCCTCAAAACCCATCATCTGGTTACCCCATACCCTCATCCTCCTCCCTTCTGTAACTCAGTTTGTTTCCCGGAGTTCAGAATTCCTCATGATTTGTCTCTATCTCTGATTTCTTCCCATTCAGTGTTCCCTCCCTTCCCCTATGGTCCTCTGTGTGATTTCTTATATTTCACATGAGTGAAACCATATGATAACTTCTGATTGACTTATGTGACTTTGCATAATGTCCTCCAGTTCCACCCATTTCAATGAAAATGGTAGATATTCGTCCTTTCTGAAGGCTGAGTAATACACCATTGTATATATGAACCACGTCTTTTTTATCCATTCATCTGTTGAAGGACATCTTGGCTCCTTCCACAGCTGGGCAATTGTGAACATTGCTGCTATGAAAATTGGACTGCATGTACCCCTTCTTTTTACTACATCTGTATTCTTGGGGTAAATACCTAGTAGTGTAATTGCTGAGTCATAGGATAGCTTTATTTATAACATCTTGAGGAACCTCCATACTGTTTTCCAGAGTGGTTGTACCAGCTTGCATTCCCACCAACAATGAAAGATTGTTCTCCCTTCTCCACACCCTTGCTACTCATTCCCTGCCTTGTTAATTTTTGCCATTCTAACTGGTGTGAGGTGGTATCTCATTGTAGTTTTGATTTCTATTTCCCTGATAGCTAGTGATGTTGAATATTTTTTTCATGTGTCTGTAAGCCATTTGTGTGTCTTCTTGGGAGAAGTGTCTGTTCATGGCTTCTGTCCATTTCTTGATTGGATTATTTGTTTTGGGGGTGTTGAGTTTGAGAAATTCCTTATAGATTTTGGATACCAATCCTTTATCTGTAATGTCATTTTCAAATATCTTCTACCATTCCGTGGATTGCCTCATTGTTTTGTTGACTGTTTCTTTGCTGCAAAGTAGCTTTTATCTTGTTGAAGTACCAAAAGTTCATTTTCGCTTTGGTTTCCCTTGCCTTAGGAGACCTGTCTTCAAAGAAGTTGCTGTGGCTGATGTCAAAGAGGTTATTGCCTACATTCTCTTCTAGCATGCTGATGGATTCCTGTCTCACTTTGAGGTCTTTCATCCATTTTGAGTTTATCTTTGTGTATGCTGTAAGAGAATGGTCCAGTTTCATTCTTCTGCATGTATCTGTTCAATGTTCCCAGTACCATTTATTGAAGAAACTCTCTTTTTTTCCATTGGAAATTCTTTTCTGCTTTGTCAAAGATTAGGTGAACATAGAATTAAGGGTCCATTTCTGTGTTTTATATTCTGTTCCAAATATCTATATGTCTGTTTTTGTGCCAGTACCATGCTGTCTTGATGATCACTGCTTTGTAATACAGCTTGAATTCAGGCATTGTGAAGCCACCAGATTCAGTTTTCTTTTTCAACATTCATCTGGCAATAAGGGATATTTTCTGGTACCATAGAAATTTTAGGATTCCTTATACCATCTCTGTGAAAAATGTCAATAGTATTTTTATAGGGATTGCATTGAATGTGTAGATTGCTCTGGGTAGCATAGATATTTTTACAATGTTTATTCTTCTAATCCATAAACATGGAATATTTTTTCATCTTTTTGTGTCTTCTTCAATTCTTCCATAAGTGATCTGTAGTTTCTAGAGTACAAATCTTTTACCTCCTTGGTTAAGTTTATTCCTAGGTATCTTATAGTTCTTGGTGCAGATGTGCATGGGATCGATCCCTTAATTTCTCTTTCTTTAGTCAAATTGTTATTGTATAAAAATGTATCAGACTTCTGTGTATTGATTTTCTATCCTTTCACATTGCTGAATTACTGTATGAGTTCTAGCAATTTGTGGGTATAGTCTTTGAGTTTTCCAAATTAAGTATCATGTTATATGTAAAGTTTGACTTCTTGTTTGCTACCTTGATTATCATTTATTTCTTTTTGTTGTGATTGCTGAGGCTAGCACTTCTAGTACTATGTTGAACAACAGTGGTGAGTGTTGTGTTCCCTGCTGTGCTCCTGACCTAAAGGGAAAAGCTGTCAGTTTTTCCTAATTGAGAATGATATTCACTGTGGGCTTTTTATAAATGGCTTTTATGATTTTGAGGTATGTTCCCTCTATCTATTTTAACCAGGAATGGATGATGTATTTTGTTAAATGCTTTTTCTGCATCAATTGAGAGGATCATATGGTTCTTGTCTTTTCTTTTATTAATGTGCTCTATCACATTGATTGATCTGTAAATATTGAACCACCACCCTTTAATCCCAGAAATAAATCCCACCTGGTTGTGGTGAATAATCCTTTCAATGTATTGTTGGATCCTCTTGGCTAGGATCTTGTTGAGTATTTTGGCATACAGGCTCATCAGGAAGATTGGTCCATAATTTTCCTTTTTTTTCCCATTTTATTTATTTTTTCAGCGTAACAGTATTCATTCTTTTTGCACAACACCCAGTGCTCCATGCAAAACGTGCCCTCCCCATTACCCACCACCTGTTCCCCCAACCTCCCACCCCTGACCCTTCAAAACCCTCAGGTTGCCCCAACCTCCCACCCCTGACCCTTCAAAACCCTCAGGTTGTTTTTCAGAGTCCATAGTCTCTTATGGTTCGCCTCCCCTCCCCAATGTCCATAGCCCGCTCCCCCTCTCCCAATCCCACCTCCCCCCAGCAACCCCCAGTTTGTTTTGTGAGATTAAGAGTCATTTATGGTTTGTCTCCCTCCCAATCCCATCTTGTTTCATTTATTCTTCTCCTATCCCCCTACCCCCCCATGTTGCTTCTCCATGTCCTCATATCAGGGAGATCATATGATAGTTGTCTTTCTCCGATTGACTTATTTCACTAAGCATGATACACTCTAGTTCCATCCACGTCTTCGCAAATGGCAAGATTTCATTTCTTTTGATGGCTGCATAGTATTTCATTGTGTATATATACCACATCTTTATCCATTCATCTGTTGATGGACATCTAGGTTCTTTCCATAGTCTGGCTATTGTAGACATTGCTGCTATAAACATTCGGGTACACGTGCCCCTTCGGATCACTATGTTTGTATCTTTAGGGTAAATACCCAGTAGTGCAATTGCTGGGTCATAGGGTAGTTCTATTTTCAACATTTTGAGGAACCTCCATGCTGTTTTCCAGAGTGGTTGCACCAGCTTGCATTCCCACCAACAGTGGAGGAGGGTTCCCCTTTCTCCACATCCTCTCCAGCATCTGTCATTTCCTGACTTGTTAATTTTAGCCATTCTGACTGGTGTGAGGTGATATCTCATTGTGGTTTTGATTTGTATTTCCCTGATGCCGAGTGACGTGGAGCACTTTTTCATGTGTCTGTTGGCCATCTGGATGTCTTCTTTGCAGAAATATCTGTTCATGTCCTCTGCCCATTTCTTGATTGGATTGTTTGTTCTTTGGGTGTTGAGTTTGCTAAGTTCCTTATAGATTTTGGATACTAGCCCTTTATCTGATATGTCGTTTGCAAATATCTTCGCCCATTCTGTCAGTTGTCTTTTGGTTTTGTTAACTGTTTCCTTTGCTGTGCAAAAGCTTTTGATCTTGATGAAATCCCAATAGTTCATTTTTGCCCTTGCTTCCCTTGCCTTTGCCGTTGTTCCTAGGAAGATGTTGCTACGGCTGAGGTCGAAGAGGTTGCTGCCTGCATTCTCCTCAAGGATTTGGATGGATTCCTTTCTCACATTGAGGTCCTTCATCCATTTGGAGTCTATTTTCGTGTGTGGTGTAAGGAAGTGGTCCAATTTCATTTTTCTGCATGTGGCTGTCCAATTTTCCCAGCACCATTTATTGAAGAGGCTGTCTTTTTTCCATTGGACATTCTTTCCTGCTTTGTCAAAGATTAGTTGACCATAGAGTTGAGGGTCGATTTCTGGGCTCTCTATTCTGTTCCACTGATCTATGTGTCTGTTTTTGTGCCAGTACCATGCTGTCTTGATGATGACAGCTTTGTAATGTTCCATGCTCCTGGATTGGAAGAATAAATATTGTGAAAATGTCTATGCTACCTAAAGCAATCTACACATTTAATGCAATCCCTATCAAAATACCATCCATTTTTTTCAAAGAAATGGAACAAATAATCCTAAAATTTATATGGAACCAGAAAAGACCTCGAATATCCAAAGGAATATTGAAGAACAAAGCCAAAGTTGGTGGCATCATAATTTTCCTTTTTGATGGGGTCTTTGTCTGGTTTTCAAATCATGATAATATAGGTTTAAATTCCTCTTTAAATGTCTTGTGGAATTCCCCTGGGAAGCCATCTGGCCCTGGCCTCTTCTTTTTTGAGAGGTTTTTGGATTACTGTATCTATTTCTGTGCTGGCTATGTCTGTTAAGATTGTCGATTTCTTCTTGTTTCAATGCTGGTAGTTTATAACTTTCCAGGAAGGCATCCATTTCTTCCAGGTTGTTTAATTTGTTGGCATAGAGTTGCTGGTAATTATTTCTAATAATTGTTTCTATTTCCTTGCTGTTAGTCATGATCTCTCCCCTTTCAATCATAATTTTATTAATTTGGGTCCTTCCTCTTTTCTTTGAATAAGTCTGACCAAGGGTTCATTGATCTTATTAATTCTTTCAAGGGACCAGCTTCTAGCTTTGTTGATATATTCTACTGTTTTTCTGGTTTCTTTTTCATTGATCTCTGCTCTAATCTTTACTATTTCTCTTCTGTTACTTGGCTTAGGCCTTATTGCTATTATTTCTCCAGGTCCTTTAGGTGTAAGATTAGCTTGTGTATTTGGGATTATTTTGCTTTTTGACAGAGACTTGGATGGCTATATTCACCCCTCTAAGGACTGGTTTTGCAGTATCCCAGAGGTTATGAACAGATGTGTTTTCATTTTCATTGGTTTCAGTGAATTGTTTAAGTTCTTCTTTAATTTCCTGGTTGACCCATTCATTCTTTAGCCAAATTCTCCTTTACCTCCATGTGTTTGAGTTCCTTCTAAATTTCTTCTTGGGATTGAACTTCAGTTTAAAGCATTGTGGTCTGAAAATATTCAGGGAAAAATCTCAGTCTTTTGGTATCAGTTGAGACCTCATTTGTGATCCAGTATGTGATCTTTTCTCAGGAAAGCTCCATGTGCACTTGAGAAGAATGGGTATTTTGCTGTTTTAGGGTAGAATGTTCTGTATATATCTATGAAGTCCATCTGTTCCAATGCGTCACTCAAAGCTCTTCTTTCTTTGTTGATCTTCTGCTTCAGTGATCTGTTCCTCGCTGTGAGCGGAGTGTTGAATTCTCCTACTATTGTGTTATTATCCATGTTTCTTTATTTTGGTTATTATTTGGATTATGTAATTGGTTGTGCCCACTTTGGGGGCATAGATACTTAGATTTGCTAGATTTTCTCATTGAATAGGCCATTTAAGTATGGTATGGTGCCCTCTACATCTTTTACTATGGTCTTTGGTTTAAATTCTAATTTGTCTGAACAAGGATTGCTAACCCAACTTCCTTTTGAGGTCCACTGGCATTATCAATTGTTCTCCATGTCCGCACATTCAATCTAAAGGTGTCTTTAGGTTCAAAATCTGTCTCTTGTAGACAGCATATGGGTGGGTCCTGCGTTTTTATCCAGTCTGAAACCCTGTGTTTTTTGATGGGAGAATTCAGCCCATTTACATTGAGAATAACTATTGGAAGATATGAATTTAGTACCATTGTATTGCCTATAAAGTACCTGTTTTTGCAGATGGCCTGTTACTTTCTGGTCTATATTACTCTTGGGGTGATCTCTCTTCGCTTATAGAATCAACCTTAATATTTCTTGCAAGGCTAGCTTGATGATCGCATATTCTTTCAGTTTCTGCCTGTCCTGGAAGCTCTTTATATCTCCATCTGTTCTGAATGACAACCTTGCTGGATACAGAATTCTTGGTTGCATGTTCTTTTCATTTAGTACCCTTAATATGTATTCCACCCCTTTCTGGCCTGCCAGGTTTCTTTGGATAGGTGTGATGGTATTTTTTTTAATTTTATTCATTTGTCAGAGAGAGAGCACAAGAAGGCAGAGTGGCAGGCAGAGGCAGAGGGAGAAGCAGGCTCCCTGCTGAGCAAGGAGCCCAATTCAGGACTCGAACCCAAGACCCTAGGACCATGACCCAAGCTGAAGGCAGTCACTTAACCCACTGAGCCACCCAGGTATCCCAGGTTTAACAGTATTTTAATGTTCCTCCATCCATAGTTAAGGAAACTCCTCCCCCGAGCTACTCTCAGGATATTTTCTTGGGCTGTAAGTTTTGCAAGCTTTACTATTTTATGTTAAGCTGTTGATCTATTTTTATTGATTTTGGGAGGGTTCCTCTCTGCCTCTTGGATATGGATGTTTGTTTCATTCCCCAGATTAGAGAATTTCTCAGTTATGTTTTCCTCAAATATACCTTCTAGCCCTCTCCCTCTCTCCACCTCCTCAGGGATCTGAACAATTATGACACTGGAACATTTAATGGCATCACTAATCTCTCCAAACTTTTTTTCCATGGGATACTAGCTGCCTATCTCTGTTTTCCTTCCTTTCCATCAGCTTATCTTCTAGATAATTTATTCTTTCTTCTGTCTCATTGATCCTAGCTGTTAAGAGTATCCAGTTTAGATTGCATCTCATTCATAGCACTTTTAAGTTTGGCTTTATTAGTTCACATTGATGCCCTTAGTGATTGTGTATTGTCACTTATTCTTTTTCAAGCCTAGCTATTATCATTATGCTTGCTCTTCTGAATTCTGTCTCTGACATCTTACTTATATCCATATTGATTAGCTCTGTGGCAGCGAACACTGCTTCCAATTATTTTGTGTGTGTGTTCCTCCTTCTTGTCATTCTGTCCAAAGAATGAGAGGTTGGTGAATGAACAGAGTCCAAAATACCAACCACAACCAAGCAAGATATACCTAGCAAGATCCAGTGGTCAGAAGAAACAACAGAAAAAGAAAGCCTTAAATGCAGTGAACAATCTGATCATTACAGAGGAAAGATTATTGTGAGACTGAGAAAAATAGATGAAGGAGATTAAGATGTGTAAATTTCCAGTTATAGAAAACATTGAATGTACAGCATAGGAAATAATAATATTGTAAACAACATTGTATGTTGTCATATGGTAACTATACTTACCTTTGTAAGCATTGAGTAATATATAGACATTTCAAATCAGCATGTTGTATTCCTGAAACTAATATAATATAATATGTCAATTAAACCTAGTAACAAATTTTAAAAGCAAAAAAATGCATATAGATAAGATATAGTAGATGTATTTATTTATAGATAACATGATTGTAAAGAAAAGCAAATCTCAGGTAATTCACAGAATCACTGCTACAACAAATAATTAAGTTAGTGAGGTTGCAAGAAACAAAGTTACTGTATAAAAATTCAGTCTTATTTCTATCTTGTAGAAATGAAAAATAAGATAAAAAATATATAAGCATATCATTTACAATCACTCATGAAACGAAAAAAATAGACAAGATATAAATGTATCCAAATCTTTGTCAGAGCTGATGTTGCAAACTACAAAACATTGGATGGAGTCATAAAATTTTATATATTGAGAGACACAAATAATTCTATATGAATGTTCATTGTAGTTTAATATCCCCAATTACTGGGAAAATGCAAATCACAATAACTATGGGATATCACCCAGTATCTCTTGGGGTGTCCACTGTCAAAAAGACAAGAGAAAAATGGTAGTTAATGTAGAGAAAAGAGAAGTCTTAGACACTGCTAGTAGTAATTTAAATTTGTATGGCCACTATAGAAAACAGTTTAGAAGTTATTTGAAAAGTTAAAAATAGAATTATTAGATTATCCAACAATCCCACTTCTAGGTATATATCCATAGGAAATGAAATCAGCAGGTTCACTGCAGCATATGATGCAATAGCCAAGATATGGAAACAACTTATGTGTCTATCAACAGAAGATTGGATAAAAGTGATGTTGTATACATATAGACAGAGAAAACCAAGTACCAAATGTTATCACTTAGAGGAAGAGTTAAGATGGCACAGTAGTAGGGGACCTTATTTTTGCTCATCCCTCAAACAGAGATGAATATCAAATCATTCTGAACACTGAAGAAATTGATTTGAGGACTAAGAGAAGAAACTGCTCCTCTACAAGGAGAAGAATGTTCACATTGTGGAAGGTATGAGCTGTGGAGGGTTGATTTGAGGGATAAGAGACTTGTGGTCGCTGCAGATGAAAGGGGAGGGGCCCTGGTCACAGGTAGAGGACTGAGAGAGTGAGAGATAAGGAGAAAGAGAGGGAGCTAAAGAAAGCAGCATAGAGGAGATGGCACAAGAAAAACACTTCCCCAAAACCACTGACTGAGAAAAGGAGAGGGGATGACTACAAGTTTATATAAGCCGTGGACTTCAGATACTAGTCTTAGAAGTGTATGCCATTACCAGGGTCATGACTGCTGAGCTTACCAGTTCTCCTGTGGGGAAGGAGGGTGGAGGCTTGGGAGCAGGCAGCATGGTCTGAAGATCCCATGGGTCACATGGGAAGACCAAGTTCCCCTTCTCTGAGTGTATCTGGGAGAGGTTGGGTGCCTCTTCAGGGATAAAAGAGCTGACTGGCACCAATATACAGTCCTGCTCTTTGGCATATAAACAGAGACACCAGCTGAGGACAGCGGATTTTTGTGCTGGCTTTTTGCTAATCTTTAACATAAACCCTGAACTGTTGTGAAGTTGTGCAACTGCTTTTCTGGGACAAACTGGCACCAGCCACAGCATGGCAAGACTCTTCTCAGAGGATCAGTCTGGGTATGTACCATGCTGTGTCCCTGAAATTTAAAGTTTTGAAACCCAGCTCTGTGCCTGATATAAAATATAGGAGTACTGTGCTGCCAGACAAGCAGACAGCTTGGACACAAAGAGGGTGAAGACAGGAAAGTGATAGAAATCTGGGACACAGGAGGGAAGATTTTCACTCTTCTGTGAGAGATTTCTGGGGAGTGGAAGACATGAACTCTCCCTTCCAGGGATAAGAGAATGGGTCAACACCATTTTCACCCCCACCTATCAGCAATGACCAACTTCAATGAGCAACAAAGCACCCACAGTGGAGGCTAGGGCACTTACACCAAGCCCTGCCCCCATGTCCCTGCAGATGCATCTTTCCTAGGCAAGTCCTAAGAACTGTCACATCAGAATCCTCCCCAAGAAGGCCAGAACAAAACCCTAACAAGGGCCAAGTCTACTGATCATAGAGTGCCTCAAAGTTTCAGTTTTAGGGGAAATAAGATGTAGTCTCTTTTACCAAGCAGACCAAAGCATACACAGTTAAAACTTGCCACAGAGTGGACAAGGTCCAAACACTCCCCAATGTAGGCAAGGAGAAATCTTGTAGAGGAATGACCTGAGGAAAGGAGCAGCCAAAACACAACACCAGAGAGCACACTCTGAAACACGTCCTGAAGCACTAGGCCAAAAGAGTATAGGACCACTTCTTAATATAACCACTACTCTCAGGATCAGGAATATAACAGTTTTTCCTAACATAAAAAGTAACAGTGACCAAGACAAAATTACAAGGTGGAGGAGGAATTCATCCCAAAAGAAAGAACAAGAAGAACTCATGGCCATGGATTTAATCAAAAACAGATATAAGTAACATATAAACCACAATTTAAAACAACAATCATAAGGACATTAGTTGAGCTTGACATAAGCATAGACAACACTAGCAAATCCCTTACTGCAGAGATAAAAGAACAAGTCCCCAAGAAGACCAGCTAAAAACTATTCAGGCCAAAATAAAAAATGCTATAATTGAGATATGACATCGATTGGATGCAATGACAATGAGGATGGATGAAGTGGAGGCATGAATCAGGGATATAGAAGCTAAATAAATGTAATACAATGAAGCCGAAAAGAAGAGGGAAAGAAAAGAATTGTATCATGAATGTAGACTTAAGGAACTCAGTGAATCCTTACAGTGTAACATTTGTCTCATAGAAATCTCAGAAGAGAGGGAAAAGAGGGCAGATTCACTTCAGCAAATTATATCTGAAAATTTCCCTAAGCTGGGGAAAGAAAGAGACTCTGAAACCCAAGATGCACAGAGAACTATCAAATTCAATAAAAGCAGGACAACACAGAGAATTTTCAAATTCACAAAATACACAGACAAGGAAAGAATCCTGAAAGCAACAAGGGGAAAAGTCCTTAACTAACAAGAGAAGGCAGATTAGATTCACAGATCTGTCCCCAGAAACTTGACAGACTAGAAGAAATTGGCATGATATATTCAATGTGATGAATGGGGGAAAATGCAGCCAAAAATTCTTTATCCAACAAGGCTGTCACTCAAAATAGGAGAGACAGAGCATTTCACAAACAAACAAAAATTAAAGGAGATCATCACCACTAATACAGCCCTGCAAGAAATATGAAATGGGATTCTTTGAGTGGGAAATAAAGACCAAAAACAAGAGAGACTAGAAAGGAACAGATAACATCACCAGAAACGCCAACCTCAAAGGTCACACAATAACACTAACTTAATATCTAACAATAATAACTTTTAATGTAAATGACTAAGGCTCCAATTAAAAGACATAGAGAAGGGAGTTGAGGGAAATTGGAAGCGGAGATGAACCATGAGAGACTATGGACTCTGAAAAACAACCTGAGGGTTTTGAAGGGGCAGGGGGTGGGAGCTCGGGGAACCAGGTGGTGGGTAATAGGGAGGGCACGTATCCCATGGAGCACTGGGTGTGGTGCAAAAACAATGAATACTGTTATGCTGAAAATAAATAAATTAATTAATTAATTTAAAAAAAGAATTATTTCTTCTCAAATAAAAAGAAAAGACATAGGGAATCATAATGCATAAGAAAACTAAGACCCATATATATGCTGCCTACAAAAGACTCATTTTATATTTAAAGATCCCTTCAATTTGAAAGGATCCTGGGTGGCTCAGTGGGTTAAGCCTCTGTCTTTGGCTCAGATCATGATCTCAGGGTCCTGGGATTGAGGCCCGCATTAGGCTCTCTGCTCAGCAGGGAGCCTGCTTCCTTCTCTCTCTCTGCCTGTTTCTCTGCCTACTTATGATCTCTCTTTGTCAAAAAAATAAAATAAAATATTTTAAAAAAGACCCCCTCAGTTTGAAAGCAAGGAGATGGAGAAACTCTATCATACTAATGGATGTAAAAAGAAACCTGGAGTATTCATATGTATATCAGAAAAATTAGATTTTGAACCAAATACTGTAATAAAAGATGAAGAAGGACACTATATCATAAGTAAGGGGTCCATTCATCAAGAAGATCTAACAACTGTAGATATTTATACACTCATCTTGGGAGCATCTAAATATATAAATCAATTAATAACAAACAAAGGACATCACAGATACAATAATAGTAGGGAACTTAACAATTCACTTATAGTAGTGGATTATCTAAGCAGAAAATCAATAAAGGAAAAATAGCTTTCAAAGACACTGGATCAGATGGACTTAACAGATATATTTGGAACCTTTCATCCCAAAACAGGAGAATACACATTCTTTTTGAGTGCACATAAAACATTCTCCAGAATAGAACATATACTGGGTCACAAACCAGACTTCAACAGATATAAAAAGATTGAGATCAAGCCATGCATAGTTTCAGGCCAGAACACTATGAAACTTGAAGTCAACCACAAGCAAATATTTGGGAAGATCACATATACAGGTATATATGTGTATATATATACACATACATACACACAAATTAAGATGAAAACATGAAAACTGAAGAACTTTGGGATCCAGAAAACACATTTCTAAAAGGAAAATATACTGTAACCCAGACCTGCCTCAAGGAGTAAGGGAAGCCTCAAATACACAACCTAAACCTACACCTAAAGGAGCTAGAAAAGGAATAGCAAATAAAACATAAAGCCAGCAGAAGGGAAATAATAAAGACTAGAGAGAAATAAATAATACAGAAACAAACAAAACAGAATAGATCATGAATCTAAGAGGCAGTTCTTTGAAATAATTAATAAAATTGATAAACCCCTAGACAAACTTATCAAAAGAAAAGAGAGATGATCCAAATAGATAAAAATCTCTTCCAGAGGAGAGATCTCAAACAACACCACAAAAATACAAACAATTGACTGGTGATGGCCATTAAGGAGGGCATGTAGTGCGTGGAGCACTGGGTGTTATATGCAAACGATGAATCATGGAACACTACATCAAAAACTAATGATGTATTGTATGGTGACTAACATAACTTAACAAAATAAAATAACAAAGAATATATATGAAATATTATATGCCAAGAAACTTGCAACCTGAAAGAAATGGATAAATTCCTAGAAACATACAAACTACCAAAAGTGAAACAGGAAGAAATAGAAGATTTAAACATACCCATAACCAGGAAAGAAGTGGAATCAGTCATAGAAATCTCCCAACAAACAAAAGTCCAGGGCCAGTTGGCTTCCCAGGGGAGTTCTATCAGACATTGAAAGAAGAGTTTAAACCTACCCTTCTCAAGCTTTTCCACAAAATAGAAATGGAAGGAAAACTTCCAAACCCATTCTATGAGACTAGCTTTACTTTGATTACAAAACCAGAGAAAGACCCTACTAAAAAGGAGAATTACTGGTCAACATCTGTCATGAACATGGATGCAAAAATTCTCAACAAAACATTAGCAAATAGAATCCAACACTGCATTAAAAGAATTATTCACCACGATTAAGTGTGATTTATTCCAGGGTTGCAGGGGTGGTTCAACATTCACAAATCAATCAACATGATACACTACATTAGTAAAAGAAGGAATAAGAACCATATGACCCTCTCAATAGATGCTGAAAGAGCATTTGTGAAAATATGGCATCTGTTTTTGATAAAAACATTCAACAAAGCAGGGATAGATGGAATATACCTCAACATCATAAAGGCCATATACAAAAGATCCATAGCTAACATCATCCTCACTGGGGAGAAACTGAGAGCTTTTCCTCTATAGTCAGGAACAGGACAGGGATGTCCACTCTCACCATTGGTATTTAACATACCACTGGAAGTCCTCACCTCAGCAATTAGCCAAATAAATAAATAAATAAAAAATAAAAATCGTCCAAATCATCAAGGAAGACATCAAATTTTCCCTACTTCAGGACATTATACTCAGTGTGGAAAACCCAAAAGACCATCTAAAATTTTCTAGAACTAACACATGAATTCAGCAAAGTTGCAGTATATTAAATCAATGTACAGAAATCTGTTGCATACAGATGTCTATACACCAGTAACACAGCAGCAGAAAATAAAATCAAGGAATTGGTCAATTTATAATTGTACCAAAAAATCATGACACTTAGGAATAAACATAATCAATGATGTAAAAGATATGTACTCCAAAAATTATAGAACATGTTTGAAAGGAACTGAAGAGGATACAAAGAAATGGAAAAGCATTTCATGTTCATGGATTGGAAGAATAAACATTGCTAAAATGTTTATACTATCAAAAGCAATCATCATATTTAGTACAATCCCACTAGAAAACCAACAGTATTTTTCACAGAGTGAGAACAAACAATCCCAAAATTTGTATGGAACCACAAAAGACCCTAAAGGACCAAAGCAATCTTGATAAAGAAAAGAAATTTCATTCATTCATTCATTCAAATTAAAAACATTTTGTTTCAAAGGACACTATCAAGGAAGTGAAAAGCCAAACCACGGAGTGGGAGAAATATTTGTAAAATGTATTATCTGATGGAGGTCTGCTATATAGAATACATTTAAAGAAACCTCTTACAACTAATCAGTCAGGAAAAAGACAGCCAATATAAGAAAGGGAAAAAGAGTTTCAGTAGATTTTCTCTAAAGGATAATACCAATGCAATAGTGAACACATGAAAAGATGCTCAGTATCATTAGTCATTAGGAAAATCCAGTTCTAAAGTACAGTGAGATCCCACTTCACCCCACTAGTGTGATTTCAAACGAAGACACAATACATGTGTTGGGAAGCTTATAGAGAAATGGAATTCTTACACATTCCTGGTGGGAATGTAAAATGGTGTCATTGCTTTGCTTTGGAAAATAGTTTGGCAGTTCCTCAAAAAGTGAAACACAGGGTTACCTTTGACATAGCAATTCCACTGCAAGGTAAATAGCTAAGAAAATTGAAATCATATGTCCATAGGATGCGAAAAGAAGTCTACATAACACAGAGATGCAGGATGAATATTGAGAGAGTTGGGACAGAAAGAAAATTTCAAAGTTAATTGCATAAACTAACTATGGTTTCTCTCTTGTTTTTTTTTTAATTTTTTATTTATTTCTTATTTTTTTATAAACATATAATGTATTTTTATCCCCAGGGGTACAGGTCTGTGAATCGCCAGGTTTACACACTTTATAGCACTCACCATAGCACATACCTTCCCCAATGTCCATAAGCTCCCTCTCCCTTTTGTTTTTGTTTTTTATTTTGTTTTTGCTTAAAAGAAAGCTTTATTTACTACATACATCCTAATAAAGTACTGTAAACGGAGGAAGATCTAAAAAAAAAAAAGAAAGAAAGAAAAGAAAAGAAAAGCTGGAGGCATCAAAATTCTGGATTTCAAGTCATATTACAAAGCTGTATTCAACAAGACAGTATGGTACTGCCATTAAAACAGACACATAGAACAATGGAACAGTATAGAAAATCCAGAAATGGACTCCACACTGTATGTTCAAGTGACAAAGCCAGAAAGAATATCCAATAGAACAAAGTGTCTTCAACAGTGGTGTGGGGGAAACTGGACAGCAACATGCAGAAGAATGAAACTGGACCACTTTCTTATACTATACACAACAATAAATCCAAAATAATGACAGACCTATATATAAGACATGAAATCATAAAAATTCTAGAGTAGCATACAGGCAGCAAATTCTTTGACCTCGGCCAAAGCAAGTTCTTGCTAGACACATCTTCAAAAGCAAGGGGAACAAAAGCAAAAATTAACTATTGGGACTCCAAGATAAAACACTTTTGCACAGGAAAGGAAATAGTCAACAAAACTAAAGACAACCTATGGAAAGGGAGAAGATATTTGCAAATGTCTTAACAGACAAAGGACTACTATCCGAAACTAATATTTATAGCAGCATTATCAACAAGAGCCAAACTATGGAAAGAGCCCAAATGTTCATCAACTGATGAGTGGATAAAGAGGATGTGGTACATATATAGAATGGAATATTATTTAGCCATTAAAAGGAATTTGCAATGGAATGAATGGAGGTAGAATGTATTATGCTAAGTGAAATAAGTCAGAAAAAAATAAATACCATATGATGTCACTCATATGCAGAATTTAAGACATAAAACAGATGAATATATGGGAAATAAAACAAAAGAGGGACATAACCGAACCATAAGAGACACTTAATGATTAAGAACAAGCTGAGGGTTGATGGAGAGAGGTGGGTGGGGGTAAGTTAAATGAGTGATGAGTACTAAGGAAGTCATTTGTTATGATATGCACTTAGTGTTATGTGTAAATGATGAACCACTAAATTCTAGTACTTATACCAATAATATACTACATGTTAACTAACTAGTATTTATTTTTTTAATATTTATTTATTTTTTATTTTTTTTATAACATATAATGTATTTTTTTAGAGTACATTTTTAAAATTTATTTACAGCATAACAGTGTTCATTGTTTTGGCATCACACCCAGTGCTCCATGCGGTACGTGCCCTCCCTATTACCCACCACCTGGTTCCTCAACCTCCCACACCCCCGCCCCTTCAAAACCCTCTGGTTGTTTTTCAGAGTCCATAGTCTCTCATGGTTCATCTCCCCTTCCAGTTTCCCTCAACTCCCTTTCCTCTCCATCTCCCCATGTCCTCCATGTTATTTGTTATGCTCCACAAATAAGTGAGACCATATGATACTTGATTCTCTCTGCTTGACTTTTTTCACTCAACATAATCTCTTCCAGTCCCGTCCATGTTGCTACAAAAGTTGGGTATTCATCCTTTCTGATGGAGGCATAATACTCCATCGTGTATATGGACCACATCTTCCTTATCCATTTATCCGTTGAAGGGCATCTTGGTTCTTTACACAGTTTGGTGACCGTAGCCATTGCTGCAATAAACATTGGGGTACAGATAGCCCTTCTTTTCACTATATCTGTATCTTTGGGGTAAATACCCAGCAGTGCAACTGCAGGGTCATAGGGAAGCTCTATTAATTTCTTCAGGAATCTCCACACTGTTCTCCAAAGTGGCTGCACTAACTTGCATTCCCACCAACAGTGTAAGAGAGTTCCCCTTTCTCCACATCCTCTCCAACACACGTTGTTTCCTGTCTTACTAATTTTGGCCATTCTAACTGGTGTCAGGTGGTATCTCAATGTGGTTTTAATTTGAATCTCCCTGATGGCTAGTGATGATGAACATTTTTTCATGTGTCTGATAGCCATTTGTATGTCTTCATTGGAGAAGTGTCTGTTCATATCTTCTGCCCATTTTTTGATATGATTATCTGTTTTGTGTGTGTTGAGTTTGAGAAGTTCTTTATAGATCCTGGATATCAACCTTTTGTCTGTACTGTCATTTGCAAATATCTTCTCCCATTCCGTGGGTTGCCTTTTTGTTCTGTGGACTGTTTCCTTTGCTGTGCAGAAGCTTTTGATCTTGGTGAAGTCCCAAAAGTTCATTTTTGCTTTTGTTTCCTTGGCCTTTGGAGACATATCTTTTTTTTTATTTAATTTTATTTTTTTGACAGATAGAGATCACAAGTAGGGAGAGAGGTAGGCATAGAGAGAGAGAGGAGGAAGCAGGCTCCCCGCCAAGCAGAGAGCCCAATGCAGGGCTCGATCCCAGGACCCTGGGATCATGGCCTGAGCAAAAGGCAGAGGCTTTAACCCACTGAGCCACCCAGGCGCCCCTGGAGACATATCTTGAAAGAAGTTGCTGTGGCGGGGCGCCTGGGTGGCTCAGTGGGTTAAATCCTCTGCCTTCGGCTCAGGTCATGATCCCAGGGTCCTGGGATCGAGCCCCATGTTGGGCTCTCTGCTCCGCGGGGAGCCTGCTTCCTCCTCTCTCTCTGCCTGCCTCTCTGCCTGGTTGTGATTTCTCTCTGTCAAATAAATAAAATATTTAAAAAAAAAAAAAAAGAAGTTGCTGTGGCTGATATCGAAGAGGTTACTGCCCATGTTCTTCTCTAGGATTCTGATAGATTCCTGTCTCACGTTGAGGTCTTTTATCCATTTCGAGTTTATCTTTGTGTACGGTGTAAGAGAATGGTCGAGTTTCATTCTACATATCACTGTCCAGTTTTCCCAGCACCATTTATTGAAGAGACTGTCTTTTTTCCATTGAATATTTTCCCTGTTTTGTCAAAGATTATTTGACCATAGAGTTGAGGGTCCATATCTGGGCTCTCCACTCTGTTCCACTGGTCTATGTGTCTGTTTGTATGCCAGTACCACGCTGTCTTGGTGATCACAGCTTTGTAGTAAAGCTTGAAATCGGGTAACATGATACCGCCAGTTTTGGTTTTGTTTTTCAACATTTCCTTAGCAATTCGGGGTCTCTTCTGACTCCATACAAATTTTAGGATTATTTGCTCCAGCTCTTTGAAAAATATCGGTGGAATTTTGATCGGAATGGCAGTAAAAGTATAGATTGCTCTAGGCAGTATAGACAATTTCACAATGTTTATTCTTCCAATCCAAGAGCATGGAACAGTCTTCCATCTTTTTGTGTCTTCTTCAATTTCTTTCATGAGTGTTCTGTAGTTCCTCGAGTACAGGTTCTTTACCTCTTTGGTTAGGTTTATTCCCAGGTATCTTATGGTTCTTGGTGCTATGGTAAATGGAATTGATTTCCCTTTCTGTATTTTCATTGTTAGTGTATAACACTAACAATGAAATTCTGATTTCTGTACATCGACTTTGTATCCTGCCACGTTACTGAATTGCTGTATGAGTTCTAGTAGTTTGGGGTGGAGTCTTTGGGGTTTTCCATATAAAGAATCATGTCATCTGCGAAGAGAGAGAGTTTGACTTCTTCCTTGCCAATTTGGATACATTTTATTCCTCTTTGTTGTCTGATTGCTGTTGCTAGAACTTCTAATACTATGTAGAACAAGAGTGGTGAGAGTGGGCATCCTTGTCGTGTTCCTGATCTCAACGGGAAGGCTGCAAGCTTTTTCCCATTGAGGATGATATTTGCTGTGGGTCTTTCATAGATAGATTTTATGAAGTTCAGGAATGTTCCCTCTATCCCTGTACTTTGAAGCATTTTCATCAGGAACGGATGCTGGATTTTGTCAAATTCTTTTCCTGCATCAATTGAGAGGACCATGTATTTCTTCTCTCACCTCTTATTGATTTGTTCTATCACATTGATTGATTTGTGAATGTTGAACCAACCTCGCAACCCAGGGATGAATCCCACCTGGTCATGGTGGATAATCTTTTTAATGTGCTGCTGGATCCTGTTTGCTAGGATCTTGTTGAGAATCTTTGCATCCATATTCATCAGTGATATTGGTCTGAAATTCTCCTTTTTGGTAGGGTCTTTGCCTGGTTTTGGGATCAGCGTAATGCTGGCTTCATAAAAAGAGTCTGGAAGTTTTCATTCTGCTTCAGTTTTTGGAACAGCTTCAGGAGAATTGGTGTTATTTCTTCTTTTAAAGTTTGATAGAATTCCCCAGGGAATCCGTCAGGTCCTGGGCTCTTGTTTTTTGGGAGGTTTTTTATCAATGCTTCAATCTCGTTACTAGATATTGGTCTATTCAGGTTGTCAATTTCTTCCTGGTTCAATTTTGGGAGTTTGTAGCTTTCCAGGAATGCATCCATTTCATCTAGGTTGCTTAGCTGATTGGCATATAACTGTTGGTAATAATTTCTGATGATTGTTTCTATTTCCTTGGTGTTAGCTGTGATCTCTCCCTTTTCATTCATAATTTTATTAATTTGGGCTTTCTCTCTTTTCTTTAGGATTAGTGTGGCCAATGGTTTATCGATCTTATTGATTCTTTCAAAAAACCAGCTTCTAGTTTCATTGATACGTTCTACTGTATCTCTGGTTTCTACCTCATTGATCTCTGCTCTAATCTTGATTATTTCCCTTCTTGCATGTGGAGTTGGTTTGATTTGTTGTTGATTCTCCAGTTCTTTAAGGTGTAGAGACAGCTGGTGTATTCTGGATTTTTCAATGTTTTTGAGGGAGGCTTGGATGGCTATGTATTTCCCCCTTAGAACCGCCTTTGCTCTTTCCCATAGGTTTTGGACCGAAGTGTCTCCATTCTCATTGGTTTCCATGAATTGTTTAAGTTCATCTTTGATCTCCTGGTTGATCCAAGCATTCTTAAGCAAGGTAGTCTTTAGCTTCCAGGTGTTTGAGTTCCTTCTGAACTTTTCCTTGTGATTGAGTTCCAGTTTCAAAGCCTTGTCTGAGAATATGCAGGGAATAATATCAGTCTTTTGGTATCGGTTGAGTCCTGCTTTGTGACCCAGTATGTGGTCTATTCTGAAGAAGGTTCCATGTGCACTTGAGAAGAATGAGTATTCTGTTGTTTTAGGGTGGAATGTTCTGTATATGTCTATGAGGTCCATCTGGTCCAATGTTTCATTCAATGCTCTTATTTCTTTATTAATTTTCTGCTTCGATGATCTGTCTATTTCTGAGAGAGGCGTATTAAGATCTCCTACTATTATTGTATTCATATCAATATGACTCTTTATCTTGATTAATAGTTTTCTTATGTAATTGGGTGCTCCCATATTGGGGGCATAGATATTCACAATTGTTAGATCATCTTGGCGGATAGTCCCTTTAAGAACTATGTAGTGTCCGGGAGACAAACCATAAATGACTCTTAATCTCACAAAACAATCTTGGGGTTGCTGGGGGGAGATGGGGTTGGGAGAGGGGGAGGGAGTTATGGACATTGTGGAGGGTATGTGCTATCGTGAGTGCTGTGAATTGTGTAAACCTGGCGATTCACAGACCTGTACCCCTGGGGATAAAAATACATTATATGTTTATAAAAAAAAAATTGGAAGGGGAGGCGAACCATAAGAGACTATGGACTCTGAAAAACAACCTGAGAGTTTTGAAGGGTCAGGGGTGGGAGGTTTGGGGAACAGGTGGTGCGTAATAGGGAGGGTACGTTTTGCATGGAGCACTGGGTGTTGTGCAAAAACAATGAATACTGTTACGCTGAAAAAATAAATAAATTTAAAAAAAGAATTATGTAGTGTCCTTCTGTATCTCTGACTACCATCTTTAGTTTAAAATCTAATTTATCTGATATGAGAATCGCTACCCCGGCCTTCTTTTGAGGCCCATTGGCATGAAAGATATTTCTCCATCCCTTCACTTTCAGTCTGGGTGTATCCTTAGGTTCAAAATGGGTCTCTTGTAGACAACATATGGACGGGTCCTGTCGTTTTATCCAATCTGCAATCCTGTGTCGTTTTATGGGCGCATTTAGGCCATTCACATTGAGAGTGATTATTGAGAGATAGGTTTTTATTGACATCATGTTGCCTTTGAAGTCTTTCTGTCTGTAGATTGTTTCTATATTTCTTTTCAATGATATTCTTAGGATTTTTTCTCTTTTATAGGACCCCCCTTAATATTTCCTGCAGTGTCTGCTTGGTGGTTGCATAGTCTTTTAAGCCTTGCCGGTCTTGGAAACTCTTTATCTCTCCATCCATTTTAAATGTCAGTCTTGCTGGATAGAGTATTCTTGGTTGTATGTTCTTCTCATTTAGTACTCTGAATATATTTTGCCAGCCCTTCCTGGCTTGCCAGGTCTCTGTGGACAGGTCTGACGTTATTCTAATGGGCTTTCCTCTGTATGTAAGGAGCCTCGTTGTCCTAGCTGCTTTTAAGAGGGTCTGTCGTGAAACATAATTCCTCATTCTAACTATAAGGTGTCGTGAGGACTTTCGAGAATCTAAAATCTTGGGAGGAAATCTCTCTGCCTCTAGTACATGAACGTTGTTTCCATTCGCGAGATTGGGAAAATTTTCATAGACAACTTCTTCCACTATATCTTCTAGACTTCTTTCTTTTTCCTCCCCTTCAGGGATTCCAATAATTCTGACGTTGGAATGTTTCATGGCATTGTTTATTTACCTGATTCTGTTTTCGTGGCTTCTGAGCTGTTTGTTCCAGGCTTCCTCCTGATCCTTTCTATCTGTTTGTCCTCCAGATCACTAATTCTATCTTCTGTCTCAGTTACCCTAGCTTTTAGAGAATTTAGATTAGATTGGAACTCCTTGAGAGCATTTTGAACATCATCCCTGGTGGCTTTCAGTTCTGCCCTAACATTGTGAACATCATCCCTGGTGGCTTTCAGTTCTGCCCTAATCAATTCTGTTTGGTCATCCATGGCTTTCTCCAACCTAGCTCTTGCCTGGATAATTGTTAGTCTGAATTCCTTTTCTGACATATTGTCTATGTCGATAGCCATTAGTTCTGTTGCAGAAGGCCCATCCTCTGTATTTTTCTTCTGTTGGGTATTCCTCCTCCTAGTCATTTTGGTAAGAGATGACTGAACAGATGCAGCTGGACTTATCGATTGTGATGCAGTCAATGTGCACCCTGGAATGCTTCTGTGCAATCAGGATTCCCCACCCAATGAGAGAAAAAAGAAAAGAAAAAGAAATAGAGAAGAAGGAAGAAAAAAAAGGGGGAAAGAAAAAAGGAAAAAAAAAAGAGAGAGAGAGAGAGATAGGAAAAAAAGGGAAGATAAAAGAGAAGGCTCAGCCCAAATGGGCCACAATGTAAGATTTGTGAAGTATACAAACAAAAACAGACAAACAAAAAGAGTGATAAAAGTATATGACAAGAGAAAAAAATATGTATATATAAGCAAAAAATGGAAGAACCTCATCAGAAAGAACCCCAAGTATAAGATTTATATATTATCAGGACAAACACAAATTCACAGAAACACTGACAGAAGGAAAAATTGGGAGAGTGGTTATAAATTCTCAGTGTGGGTGAGGAAGGTTATTTTGATTCTTCCTGAAGGTATCTTGATGTTTTTGTTAAGGGACTCAACTTTCCTAAGTTACAGAGGATTAAAAACTGGTTTGCCTATAGGGGTAGCATTGATTGGGGAAAGGGGATTACCTTGAGGTTTAACTCTATATGTATAGTAGAAAATAGAAATTATAAAAGAGCAAACTAGAGTAAACTAAGTTAAAATTTAAAAAGAATTAAAAAAATAGAAAAGCACAAGGAAGACACGGGTGTATGTATCAAAATGTTCAGGTTAGAAGGTTATTAAAGAATTTGATGTACTGGACATCTCAGTGTGATGGTAAATAGGATAAAAAATTATCTGTATGTATAAAAAAAAAAGAACCAGAATATTGGTAAAGAGTTAAAAATAAAAGTTGTATTTATGAAGTAGTGGTGGTTGTTCTCTTGTGGTCTTTTTTTTTTTTCTTCCTTCCTGGTTGGTTTTCTGGGGGAGGGGCCTGCCACGTGGGTTTTCAGACAATGATGTTCCCTGAGTTAGGTCCTCCAGCTCCCCTCAAGGGGGTGAGCTCTGAGGAAACTGTTTTTTCAGCCTTTTGTTCTCTGGGGGTTTTTATGTTCTTTCATCTGCTTTCTCTCCCCTTGACAGCTTTTGATGTTTTTTGGAGGTTTAGAGGAGAGCAAACTGCACCCCGACCTCCCTCTCAGAGAGAAGCCTCAGAATGTTTTGTAAAAGCTGCTGGCAGTCTCGGTTCTGAGTCACTGTCCCTGGGGATGCAGGAGCTCCTCTTTGTACCCAAAACCAGGGCAGCGGTGGCTGTCTGGGCAGCTCCAGACCTCCAGAGAGGTTCCGAGCAGAGATCGCACACTGAGATTTTCCTGCTGTCCCGGGCTGGGAATGTCTGTTTTTTCCGGATGCCAGAGCTCCAGGCTAGCGCCTATGAGCACCTATCTCAAGGGAGGGTGTGGGATGTGCGTGTTTCAGGATTGCTGTCTGGCCAGGCTCCCAGCCCCTCATGGGAGCCAGACCCCACTCGTTCTCGGGCGCACTTGCGTTCAGGCGTACTAGCGGCTCAGGGAGGGAGACCTGATTTCTCTGCTGCACTCTCTCTGGCTCAGCGCCAGGGGAGGCTGTCCTGGGTCCAGGGACTTAGGTCCCTGACCCTAACCGCCCAGGTTCCCACTATTACCCACTGTGACCCTTTGCTCTTTGTTTTTTGAGTGCTTTCAACCAGACTCCAAGTTAATGCTGGTCCCCAGAGGCAGAGCACTCTCTCGTTGTGGTATTACTTTCCAATCGGTCACCTCTGGTGTCTCCCTCCCCCTTTTGTTTATCTTCCGATATCAGTCTGATGCTCCCAGTCTGCTTTACCTGCCACTGGCGTCTTCTGCTCCTGTAGAGATCCAGACGTGTATAATTCTGATCTCAGGCTGATTTCATGGGTGGTCGGAGTTCTTTGGTAGGTAATTAGCTCACTTTAGGGTACAGTTTGAAATGGTGCCTCCTCCTACTTCCCTGCCATCTAACTAACTAGTATTTTTTTTAGTTCGTTTATTTGTTTATTTACAGCATAACATTGTTCATTGTTTTGGCCTCACACCCAGTGCTCCATGCAGTACGTGCCCTCCCTATTACCCACCACCTGGTTCCTCAACCTCCCACCCCCCACCCCTTCAAAACCCTCTGGTTGTTTTTCAGAGTCCATAGTCTCTCATGGTTCATCTCCCCTTCCAGTTTCCCTCAACTCCATTGCAGGGTCATAGGGAAGCTCTATTCTTAATTTCTTCAGGAGTCTCCACACTGTTCTCCAAAGTGGCTGCACTAACTTGCATTCCCACCAACAGTGTAAGAGGGTTCCCCTTGCTCCGCATCCTCTCCAACACACGTTGTTTCCTGTCTTACTAATTTTGGCCATTCTAACTGGTGTCAGGTGGTATCTCCATATTGTTTTAATTTGAATCTCCCTGATGGCTAGTGATGATGAACATTTTTTCCTGTGTCTGATAGGCATTTGTATGTCTTCATTGGAGAAGTGTCTGTTCATATCTTCTGCCCATTTTTCGATATGATTATCTGTTTTGTGTGTGTTGAGTTTGAGAAGTTCTTTATAGATCCTGGACTAATTGGTATTTAAATAGAAATTTCAATTGACTCTCTTTGCTTGACTTATTTCACTCAGCATAATCTCCTCTAGCCCTGTCCATGTTAATACAAAAGTTGGGTATTCATCCTTTCTGATGGAGGTATAATACTCCATTTAATATATGGACCATATCTTCTTTATCCATTCATCTTTTGAAGGGTATCTTGGCCCTTTCCACAGTCTGGCGACCTTGGCCATTGCTGCTACGAATCTTGAAACACTAAAAAAATAATATAAATATGCTACTAAATAATGAATACATCAAGAAGGAAATGAAAGAAGATATTAAAAAAAAACACACACATGGAAAAAATGAAAGTGAAAACACAATGACCCAAAACCTTTAGAATGTAGTGAAAGTGGTCATATGAGGGAAGTATATATTAATAAAGTCCTACTTCAAGAAAAAAAAACCTCAAACACCTAAATTTACACCTGAAGGAGCTAGAAAAGGAACAACAAATGAAGTCTAAAGCCAGAAGAAGGGTAATAGTAAAGATTACAGCAGACATAAATGATCATATCAATGATACCAGGAGCTGGTCTTTGAAAAAAAATAATAAAATAGATAAACCTCTTGCCAGACTTATAAAAACAGAGAAAGGAAAGGACCCAAATAAACATAATCATGAATGAAAGAGGAAAGATCACAATCAACACCACAGAAATACAAACAATTCTAAAAGAATGTTATAAAAATTATATGCCAACAAATTGGACAATCTGAAGAAGTGAATAAATGCCTAGAAACAGACTACCAAAACTGAAGGAGGAAGAATAGAAAACTTAAACAGACTGATACCCAACAACAACAACAAAAATAAATCAGTAATCAAAAACTTCCAACAACAAAAGTCCAGGACCAAAAGGCTTCACATGTGAATTCTACCAAAGATTAAAAAAAAATTAATACCTATTTTTCTCAAATTATGCCCCCCCAAAAAAAGAAATGGAAAGAAAACTTCCAAATTCATTCTACGAGGCCAGCATTACCCTGATACCAAAAGCAGACAAAGACTCCACTAAAAAAGAGAACTACAGGCCAGTATCCCTAATGAGCATAGATGCAAAAAATTCTTTAGAAACTAGTAGCAAATCAAATACAACAGTACATTAAAATAGTCATTCACCACAGTCAAGCAGGATTTATTCCTGGGCTGCACGTCTGGTTCAATATTCAAAAATCAATCAACTTGATATACCATATTAATAAAAGAAAGGATACGAAACATATGATCCTCTCAGTAGATACAGAAGAAGCATTTGATAAAGTACAATATCCCCTCACCTCAGCAAAGTAGGAATAGAGGAAATATACCTCAACATCATAAAGGCCACATACAAAACCCCACAGCTAAGATCATCCTCAATGGGGAAATACAGACAGGTTTTCCTCTGTGGGTAGGAACAACGATGAAAGACTATTGACTCCAGTAAACAAACTGAGGGGTTCAGAGGGAAGGGGATAGGGGGTTGGGATAGCTTGGTGATGGGTATTGAGGAGGGCACATGTTGTGATGAGCACTGGATGTTATACGCAACTAATGAATCATTGAATACTACACCAAAAATTAAATGTACTATACAGTGGCCAACTGAACATAATAAAATATAAAATAAAATAAAAGGAACAATACAGAGATGTCCATTCTCACCACTGTTATTTTCCATAGTGTTGGAAGAAATAAAAGCATCCAAATTGGCAAGGAAGAAGTTAAACTTTCTCCATTTATAGAAGACATAATACTTTATATGGAAAACCTGAAAGACTCCATGAAAAAACTACTAGTACTGACAAACAAATTGAGTAAGGTCACAGCATACAAGGTCAACATACATAATATGTTGCATTTATCTACACTGATAATGAAGCAGCATAAAGAGAAATCAAGTAATCAATCCCATTTACAATTGAACAAAAACCATAAGATGCTTAGGAATAAACCTAGCCAAAGATGTAAAATATATGTACTCAGAAAACTATAAAACACTGTTGAAAAAATTGAAGATGATACAAAGAAATAGAAAAGCATTCCATGCTCATGGATTGGAAGAACAAAAATAAATTTGAAATGAATTCAGATCTAAAGAAAACATCAAAATTCTAGAGGAAAACACAGGCAGTAACCTCTTTGATATTGACCGTTGCAACATCTTACTAGAAATGCCTGCTGAGGAAAGGAAAACAAAAGAAAAAATAAACTATTGGGACATCACCAAGATAAAAAGCTTCTGCACAGCAAAGGAAACAATCAACCAAAAACCTATTGAATTGGAGAAGATATTTGCAAATGACATATCTAAAAAAGGGTTAGTATCCAGACCATATAAAAACTTGTAAAGCTGAATACCCCAAAACCAAATAATCCAGTTTAAAAATGGGAAGAAGACATGTATAGATGTTTTTCCAAAAGAGACATAGAGATGGCTAACAGATGCATGACAAGATGCTCAAAATCTCTCATTATCAGGGAAATCCAAATCAAAGCTACAATGAGGTACCACTTCACACCTGTCAGAATGACTAAAATCAACAACACAAGAAACAAGAGGTGTTTGTGAGGATGTGGAGAAAGGGGAACCCTTTTACAGCCTTGGTGAGAATGCAAATCTGGTGTGGTCCCTCTGGAACACAATATAGACATTCCTCAAAAAGTTTAAAATAGAATTACCCCCATTATCTAGCAATTACACTACTAATTATTTACTGAAAGAACACAAAAATTCTAATTCGGAAGGATACATGTACCATGATATTTATAGCAACATTATCAATGATAGCCAAATTATGGAAAGAACCCAAATGTCCACCAACTGATGAATGCATAAAGAAAATGTGTTATCAGAGATGAACTCAAAGTGGATGAAAAACATTGATGTGAGACAAGAATCCATCAAAATCCTAGAGGAGAACATAAGCAATTACCTCCTTGACTGCAGTAAATTTTTCAAGACACCTCTCCAAATGCAAGTAAAACAAAAGCAAAAATAAACATTTGGGACTTCATCAAGATAAAATACTTCTGCACAGCAAAGGAAACAGTCAACAAAACTATGAGGCAGCCCATGGAATGGGAAAAGATACTTGCAAATGATATTACAGATAAAGGCCTGGTAACCAAGATCTATAAATAACTTCTCAAACTCAATATGCAAAAACTAAATATTCCAGTTAAAAAATAGGCAGAGGACATGAACAGATACTTCTCCAAAAAAGACATACAAATGGCTAATAGACACATGAATAAAATGCTCAATATTATTAGCCATCAGGAAAATACAAATCAAAACCACAATGAGATACCACCTTACTTCAGTTAGAATGACAAAAAATTAACAAAACAGGAAACAACAAGTGCTGGCAAGGCTGTGGAGAAAGGGGAACCCTCCTACACTGTTAATGAGAATGGAAGTTGATACACCACTTTGGAAAACAGTGTGGAGATTCCTCAAAAAGTTAAAAATAGAGCTACCCTATGACTCGGCAATTGTACTACTTTGTGTTTACCCCAAAGATACAGATGTAGTGAAAAGAAGGGGCATGTGCACCCCAATGTTCACAGTAGCAATGTCCACAATAGCCAAACTGTGGAAGGAGCTGAGATGCCCTTCAACAGATGAATGGATAAAGAAGATGTGGTCCATATATACAATGGAATATTACTAAGCCATCGGAAAGTATGTGGTCTGTATATACAATGGAATATTACTAAACCATCAGAAAGGATTTGAATCAGCATGGATGGAACTGGAGGGGATTATGCTAAGTGAAATAAGTCAAGCAGAGAAAGACAATTGTCATATGGTTTCACCTATATGTGGGACATAAGGAATAGCATGGAGGACATTAGGAAAAGGAAGGGAAAACTGAAGGAGGGGAAATCAGAGGGGAAGAAGAACCATGAGAAATTATTGGACTCCAGGAAACAGTCTGAGGGTTTTAGAGGGGACAGGGCTGGGGGTGGGTGGGTGAGGCTGGTGGTGGGTATTAAGGAGGGCACATATTGCATGGAGGATTGGGTGTTATATGTAAACAAGGAATCTTGGAACACTACACCACAAACTAATGATGTGCTGTATAGTGACTAACATAACACAATGAAAAAATAAATAAATTGAAGAAATAAATACATTTTTAAAATGCACAAATAGGGTTGATTAGTAGCTAGGCACTGTAGTCCAACCTTATCTGTAGGTGATATATTCCAAGACCCCCAGCAAATGCCTGGAAGTAATTAACACATAACCCTATATATAGTATTTTTTCCTATACGTAAATACCTATGACAGTTTAATTTATACAATAGGCAAAGTAAGAGATTAATAATAACTCATAATTAAATAGAACAATTATAATAATATCTTGCAATAAAAGTTTTGTCAATGTAGTCTGTTTCTCAAAATACCTTATTTTACAGTATGTGCCCTTCTTCTTGTGATGATGTTAGAGGTTAAAATGTCTATGTGATGAGATGAAGTGAGGTGAATGATGTAGGTATTGTGATGTAGTGTTAGGCTACTCTTGACCTTCTCATGATTTGGTTGAGAACAGGCAACTGAAACTATGGATAGTGGAATTGTGGGTAGTTCTCACTACATGGGGGACTATTATAGTTCTCTAATGCTAAGATGACTGCCTGAAGTTCTGACAGTTTTAGTGATGCTTGAGTGCTGTCCTTAATCAGATAAATTCCAAATAAGGAACAGACACCAACAGTCTCTATTACATGAGACAGTGATGCTGCCATCCATAAACGAATCTCAGTTGATCCCAGGAAACTCTCCAGGTGATCAGTCAGTCTGGAATAGAGTTGATCTCCAGCACCATCACATTTGGCAAGGAAATGAGGACAGGAAAAGATATTTTCTCTTCTGGTGGCCCTACAGATGCCCAAGTTTGGCCCTATCCTATAAGTACTATTTTCATTTCAATAAGGAGTCTTTTGTGGTATGGCCAAGCCTACATTTTGCTGCCTTCGTGACCCAAGGCACATTGGAAAACTGGGTATAGAGAATTACAGGCTGAAGGCTTGTGAGAACTTCTAACTCCAGAAGGATATAGTATGCAGACAGCAGTTGTCACTTTAATAATGTATACTGTAGGGCTGTGGCAAGCATGCTATCTCACCAGAGCTCCAAGTGTAACTTATGATCATCATTATTGGTCCAGAAAATCCATGATGCATTAAAATACAGTGCTAAGGTTTCTATAGTAAAGGAATCTCTGACAGGAACTGATGGAGGTATATGCTTTATTGCAATTTAGAGAGATTCTAGAGCCACTTTTTTTTTTCCCTGAGGAGCTTTATTCAAATTGGGATGATTTGAAAAATCGCAGCATAAATGGGTTTGATTTTTTTGTGTCTCTCAGGCTTTGCATTTTTGGATAATGAGTGCTAATTTTACTTTTTGTCTCCATCCTCTAATAATAAAATCCCTCTCCTCTAGATCTGCAAGACAGACATTATCTGAGGCTCTTGCCCTCCATGTGAAGAAAAAATGTATTTTTTAAATATTAACATCCCAGGAGGTTAATATTACATACACAACTTCATCTAAGCTAGTAGAATTTCTCTCATACATTCATCCAGCTTTACTGCTGGCCAGCCAGTCATTCAACAAGTACTTTGAACAACAATCTGATGAAAAGTTGCTAGGAGAGTTTAAGAGTCTAATTGTCAAAATTTACACACAAAGTCATTATGGGAGCTTGTAATATCAAATAGACATTGGGATACAGCAAAGGCGGTTCTAAGGGGAAAATACATAGCCATCCAAGCCTCCCTCAAAAAAATTGGAAAATCCGGAATACACCAGCTGTCTCTACACCTTAAACAGATCATTAAATACAGAGAAGTATGTAGGAATAATTAAAATAGTACAAAATATTATAACTGCCATATTCTGAGTAATTACCCCAGTTCAAAGGGAAGATATAGAGCTTGTTTACTCTCTTACTGTTACAGATAATAAAACTTTGTATGAGATTAAAGGAAAAGATGAGGAGTTTCTTTCTTCCCTCCATGGAATAAGAGGAGATAATCTCTGCTCAGGAAGTTCCATGGGGACAACCCAGGGGTGGCGTCATTGGCAGATATATTGGCATTCTTTTTCTTAAACCCAGTTTGGCAGCATCTTTGGTCTGCATTCAAATAAAGGCTGAGTTGTTACTATGAAGACTACTGCTCCAAGAAATTCTGGGAATGGGGGAGAAAAATTTTACTCCCCTCTGTGCCCTGAAATGCTCATTGTTCATACTCTCCTTGAGTTAGATGGAAAATATTTTACTGTTCACAAAACATATTCACATTTTTAATCTCATTTGACCCTCCCAGCATCTCTGTGAAGTGGTTGTGACAAACTCAGCACTATGGCCAATAGTGACATTTGTTACATTACTTCTGGATTTGTATAATGACTGAAATTTCTATGGGGCTGAAAACAAGGGAAAAGAGATTCTTTTATCTCCCTTCTCTCAATTCTGACAGTCATGATTCATCCCTGATTCACAAGTAATTGCTGTATTTAATATTAATGGATTTTTATTTCTTCTTATTCCATTCTCATGTCCATTCTCATGCCTTGCCATGTGAATATTATTTTCTTCCAGGTTTTTTCATTATTTCCCTTGATTAGCAGGCCCCTTTCATGTCCAATATTCCTCAACCATTTTCCATATGATGCAGTTTTTCAGCCATAACATTGAGTGTTCTCTGAACTCTGTGTGTATATCAAGAAGGGTACTTGAAGTAATGAGCACCAGGTATTGTATGCAACTGATGAATCATTGAATTCTACCTCTGAAACTAATAATACAGTATGTATTAATTAAATTGAATTTAAGTAAAAAATTTTAAAAAGAAAGAAATTATTTTCTGAGCTTAGTACTACACTGTATTTGGCTGTCTCATTTTTTGGTAATTCTTAACCCCTACTCTGTTTAAAATTATATATGTGGAGGCCCCTGGGTGATGTGTCATTAAGCATCTGCCTTCAGCTCAGGTCATGATCTCAGGGTCCTGGGATCAAGCCCTATATCAAGCTCCCTGCTCAGTGGGAAGCCTGCATCTCCCTCTCCCAGTCTCCCTGCTTGTGTTCTCTCTTTCATTGTCTCCTTCTCTGTCAAATAAACAAAATATTTTTTAAAAATAACACATGTATGCTCCTTTGTTATGTCAGTCTGTTGCTCTTCCTGAAATGGGAAGAATATGCTGTCCTGCTTCACTCTTGTGGGGTTTGGTTATGCGACTTGCTTTAATCAATGAAATGTTAGTGGACATACCATAAGAAGAGGTTGCTGGAGTTGGGCTTGTGCCCTCTTGGATTTTTGTCAACCCTGTGAGAATATATATAATATTGCAGCAGATCCTACCATGATAAGAGAAAAAAAGAGATGTAAACCTAGCCCACAGGATAGACTCAAGCTCAGCTAGACCAAATTAAGTTATCTTAAATAGACAATTATGAATTTCATCCTATAGCTATGTATGTAGAATGCTGAAGTGAACATACATATCACAGGTATCAAATACATTATTTAAACATAAAAATATTTCAAACATTTTTTATTTCCCTCTTGGAAACCCCCAAATCAATCAATAAAATCAATATAAGCTTTAATCTTTTTCTACTCCTTTTTGGAATATTTAAAGGGCAGATATTATTCATCTTAAAGATAAAACTTCTTAGAAACAGTTACATAAAAAAACAGAGAACAAACTGTTAGTTCCCAGAGGGGAGGTGGTAATGGGTAAAGGGGAATGGGAGGTATAGTCTTTCAGTTATGGAAAGAATAAGTCATGGGAATAAAGGATAGTCACAGCATAATGTATTCAATGGTATTCTGTGTCTTATGGTGACAAATGGTAGCTCTGCTTGTGGTGAGCATCAACTAACTATACTTCAATTAAAAAGAAGTCATAACAATGGGAGAAGATATTTGCAAATGACAGTAAAGACAAAAGGTTGATATCCAGGATCTATAAAGAACTCCTCAAACTCAACACACACAAAACAGATAATCATATCAAAAAATGGGCAGAAGATATGAACAGACACTTCTCCAATGAAGACATACAAATGGCTATAAGACACATGAAAAAATGTTCATCATCACTAGCCATCAGGGAGATTCAAATTAAAACCACATTGAGATACCACCTGACACCAGTTAGAATGGCCAAAATTAGTAAGACAGGAAACAACGTGTGTTGGAGAGGATGTGGAGAAAGGGGAACCCTCTTCCACTGTTGGTGGGAATGTAAGCTGGTACAGCCACTTTGGAGAACAGTGTGGAGATTCCTCAAGAAATTAAGAACAGATCTTCCCTATGACCCTGCAATTACACTACTGGGTATTTACCCCAAAGATACAGATGTAGTGAAAAGAAGGGCCATCTGTACCCCAATGTTCATAGCAGCAATGGCCATGGCCACCAAACTGTGGAAAGAACCAAGATGCCCTTCAACGGATAAATGGATAAGGAAGATGTGGTCCATATACACGATGGAGTATTATGCCTCTATCAGAAAAGATGAATACCCAACTTTTGTGTCAACATGGACGGGACTGGAAGAGATTATGCTGAGTGAAATAAGTCAAGCAGAGAGAGTTAAATATCATATGGTTTCACTTATTTGTGGAGCATAAGAAATAACATGGAGGACATGGGGAGATGGAGAGGAGAAGGGAGTTAAGGGAAATTGGAAGGGGAGATGAACCATGAGAGACTATGGACTCTGAAAAACAACCTGAGGGTTTAGAAGGGGCGGGGGGTGGGAGGTTGGGGGAACAAGGTGGTGGGTATTAGTGAAGGCACGTGTTGTATGGAGCACTGGGTGT
This sequence comes from Meles meles, assembly GCF_922984935.1. NCBI lineage: Eukaryota > Metazoa > Chordata > Mammalia > Carnivora > Mustelidae > Meles > Meles meles. The sequence goes on from NC_060087.1 coordinate 50,311,929, forward strand.
GGTGCAAAAACAATGAACACTGTTATGCTGAAAAGAAATTAAAAAAAGAAGTCATAACAATGATTTCTGGAATACTGAAAAGATATTAAAAATTAAATTAAAAAAATTTAAGAGTCTATGATTTTAAAAGGATAAGGATTTTGTCTGTCCAAAATGCTTAAAAGGTTTCTCTTATCCAATTTGTCCAACTCATTTTTTTCTATCCTGTTTTCTTGCATGATAACAGAGAATAGCTCCATGCTTTCGAGGTACAACATTAAAAGGAGGTTAATTAGAGGGCAAAAAAGCTTACATTTGTGAGTGGTGGCATAAATTTGACATCAGTCAAACTTCTAGAACAATGTGAAATATCATGTACACACAAATAGAAATATAGGGATGTAAGTAGAGTTGGACACTTTTTTTAAAAAGATTTTATTTTTTTATTTGACAGACATCACAAGTAGAGAGGCACAGAGAGAGAGAGAAGGGGAAGCAGGCTGCCCACTGAGCAGAGAGCCCCATGTAGGGCTTGATACCAGGACCCTGAGATCATGACCTGAGCTGAAGGCAGAGGCTTAACCCGCTGAGTCACCCAGGCACCACTGGACACTTCTAATTGAATAGAAAGTGAGATGGAGAGGAGAAGGGAGTTGTGGGAAATTGGAAGGGGAGATGAACCATGAGAGACTATGGACTCTGAAAAACAACCTGAGGGTTTTGAAGGGGTGGGGGATGGGAGGTTGGGGAACCAGGTGGAGGGTAATAGAGAGGGCACGTATTGCATGGAGCACTAGGTGTGGTGCAAAAACAATGAGTACTGTTATGCTGAAAATAAATAAATAAATTAAAAAAAAAAAAAGAAATGGAACTAAGACCGCTGAATGAATATTACAGGTCACTCAGTCACTCGAACCTTAAACTTTCTACTCCTAATCCAGCCTCTACCTGGGTGAAGAAAGTCAACGTCTATGCTGCTTTTCAATCCAGCAATTTGAGAATCATTGCGGACTCATCATATCTACTTACTTTAAGTTTATTATCAATTTTCTATTTACTGTTACTTCCTAAGTATTTTCCTTCTGACCCAGCAGGATTTAAAGTATATCCTCAACAAATGAATCAATTATTACACTGGGTTCCAATCTTTTATTTCGCTACCCACACACAATTCTCTTCACTTGATCTCATGTGTTATAAATGTAATATTCTTACCAAAAAATCTAACCTGTCAACATCAGTCTGTTGCTTAAAATTTTCAGCAGTACTCAAACAAATACAGAATAGTTCAACAGTCTTTCTTTATTCCCATCAAAACCACCCAGCCATAGCTAACCATTAAAATACCTCTTATCTCTCTGGATTTGTCAACTCTGGACATTTCATATGAAAGTGATCATGCAATATTGTACTCTTTTGTGGCTGGATTTTTCATTTAGTATAACGATTTTGAGATTCATCTATGTCTTTTTATTGTTGTAAAATATTCCGTTGTATGGATATACCATTTCTGGTTTATCCACTCATCAGTTGAGGGAGATTTTGATTATTTATACAACTAGGCTATTATAGATATTGCTGTAAAGATTTATGTACAATTTTTTGTATAGACATAGTTTTTCTCAAGAAAATTTTTTATTTTTTTAGTTTAATTATTTAAACTCTCTACAACAAGATGAGGGATTGAATACATGACCCCAAGTCAAGAATCACATGCTCTTCTGACTGAGCCACCCAGTTGTCCCTCAACTGTTGAAATACATTATTTTTTAAATTTTATTTTATTTTTTCAGTGTTCCAAGACTCATTGTTAATGCACCACACCCAGTGCTCCATGTAATATGTGCTCTCCTTAATACCCATCACCAGGCTTACCCACCCCACCAGTCCCCTCCCTTCCAAAGTCTCAGTTTGTTTTTCAGAGTCCACAGTCTCTCATGGTTCTTCTCACCCTCCAATTTTTATTAGGTATATACTTAAGAGTGTAATGCTCATCCATATGGCAACTCTATAGCTAACATTTTGAAGAAATGGCTATACTGCTTTCCAAAATGACTGCACTATTATATAATCCTATCAGCAATATATGATGGCTGTAATTTCTCAATACCCTCATCAGTGCTTGTTATTATGTGTACTTTTTAGTTATTCCAGTAGGTGTGACATGGTATCTCATTATGATTTTGATTTGATTTCTCTGATGGTTAATGATGTTGAACATTATCCTATTAGCCATTTACATAACTCTTTTGTTGAAATGTCTATTTAGATCCTTTACCTATTTTTTAAATTGGAATATTTGTCTTATTATTATTGAGCTGCAAGATTTCTTAATATATTTAACATTAGCTCTTTAACAAATATTTCATTTATGAACCCCTTTTCCCCCCATTTATGGGTTTTCCCTTCACTGAACTCACAGTGTCCTCTCAAACACAAAAGATTATAATTTTGTTGAAGAATAATTTATCCACTTTTTCTTTTGTTGGATGTGTTTTTTCATCTTATATAAGAAATCATTGTCTACTGAAGGTCACAAAGATTTGCAGTGGTGTTTTCCTTTAAAAATGCTATACTTTGAGAAGGGGCAAGATGGCAGAGAAGTAGGAGACCCTGTTACAACCGGTACGCTAAAGTGAGCTAAATATCTACCAGAACACTCTGAACACCAATGAAATCAGTCTGAGATATAAGATTATACACTTCTGGATCTCTTTGGGGGCAGAAGACATCAGTGGAAAGGTAAAGTGGAGTGGAAATGCTTGGACCAGGAGGGAGCCACCAGAAGCAACACATTGGAAAATAATACTCCAATAAGAAAGTGCCCTGTGAATGGGGACCAGCATTAACTTGGAGTTTGGTTAAAAGCACTCAAAAAGAGTAAAAGATCTTAAGGGCCAAATGGTGAAATTGGGAAGTCATGGGCATGGGCCCAAGCCCATGGTCCCAGGATGGTCACTGCCAGTGACCACCCATACCAGAAAGAGCCCTGCAGGGCCTACAGTCTCTGGTCCCTGAACCCAAGGCTTTCTGTGGCTTGCAGCACCACTCAGGCTGGGCACACCTGCCCGCACCTGAGAGAGTCTGGCGTGGGCGCCAAGGAGACCAGATGGACCCAGCCTGCACCTGAGAAAACCTGGCACGAACTCTGGTCAGGGTACCTCGGCCCACAGCCTTCCTTGACCAGTGCCTCTGTCAGGTGTGAACGCACCCAGTGTGGGCATGAACCCCAGATAGCAGTCCCAGCAAGGGCAGTCACCCAGGTTTGGGCTTGCCCAGAACAATATCATTCATGGTTTTAGTGCCACAGGGTTTCAGAAAGAAGTGGGAGCCTTGGGCAAACACTAAGAAGGTGGCTGGGTGTGTGCACCCCCTGTGGGAGTCTGCAGTGTTCAGTGGGGTCTTCAGAGGGGTAGTATCTGTGTTCTGGACCACCCAGAGGGGAGCAGACTGAGGCTTCTCTCTGGGGAGGAGTTCTGGGTGTGAACAGTTTACTTTCCACTAAACCTCTACAAATCTGCAAAAAGCCACCAAAGAACAAAAACCTCCAGAAAACAAAAGCCTGAAAAACCAATATCCACAGAGCCCAGGACCTTGAGAGAGGCAGGGTGACTCAGACCATACTGACTGAAAAACAATGGGGCAGGCCCCTACCCCAGAATACAAGCCAAAAGAACAAAAGGAAAACCACCACAGGGTCCACATAAAACTGTAAAATCCCAACATCAGAGGAAAACAATATATTAAGCCCACAGTATTGCACCAAAACCTGTATATTTATTTCATAGACATAACTTTTCTTTCATTCCGTTTTTTTTAATTCATTCTCATGATTCTTGTTCTTTAATTTTTCTTAACCCACTGACCAGTACAATTAGAGGTTTAATACACCATATTCCATAATAATTTTTTAACTTTAACATTTTTCATACATACACCTGTGTTTCTTTTTCTTACATTTTCTTTTTCCTTTACACATATAGATATAAGCTTCAAGGTAATCCTTTTTACCTATCCAATACTGTCCCTATATATAAACAAGTTTTACTTTCCTGGTATCTCTGGAAAGTTGAGTCCCTTAACAAAGATAACAAGATTCACCCAGGAAGAACCGAAATACACGTCCTCACCCACATTGAGGGTTTATAACCACCTTACCATCTTATTCTTCTGTTAGTGTTTCTGGGTATTTGTTTTTGTTTTTCTACTATATAAATCTTATTCCTGGCATTCATTTTGGCTTTTTTTTTTGTTTGTCTTTTACATTTGTTGGTCTTTTTGTTTGTTCATTTTTGTTTATGTACCTTATAAATCTTATTTTGGGGGCTCATTTTGTCTGGGTTTTCTCTCTCTTTTTTCTTTCTTTTTGGTGGTGACTTCCAGTTGCTCAGAGACTTTCCAGGGTACACCTTGCCTAAATCGTGGTTGATATATTCAGCAATGCATCCCCTCAACCACCTCTCACCAAAATAACTAAGATGAGGAACACCCAATAGAAGAAAAATTCAGAGATTGTGCCCTCAGCCACAGAACTATTAGATATGGATGTAAATAGTATGTCAGAAAGGGAATTCACTGTAATAATTATACAGGCAATGGCTAGGTTGGAAAAGAACATTAGTGGCAACATAGAAACTATACTGATAGAAGTGAGAGCTGATCTGTCAGTACTAAAAAGAGATCTAATATAATCTAAAGACTCTAACACCTAGAGTAACCAAGGAAAAAGATCAAATTAGTGATCTACAAGATAAACTGATAGAAAAGAAGGATCAGGAGGATGCCTGGAAGAAACAGCTTAGAAACCATGAAAACAGAATTAGGGAAATAAATGATGCCATGAAAAGTTCCAATGTCGGAATTATTGAGATCTCTGGCAGGGGTGGAGAAAGAAGACTACAAGATATAGTTGAACAAACTCTGAATGAAAAATGTCCCAGTACAGGGAATGGAACAAGTATTTGTGTCCTAGAGGCAGAAAGAACATGTCCCCAAGATCAATGAGTCTAGAAAGACCTTGAAAGAATTAATTGTGAAATTCACAAATCATAATTCTAGACAAGAGGTCTTAAGGAGAGCTGGGGAAAGAGATTCCTTACTTACAGAGGAAGGACCATCAGAATAACAAACCTGTCCACAGAAACCTTTCAAGCCAAAAAGGGCTGGCAAGACATATTCAGGGCACTAAAGGAGAAGAACATGCAGCCAAGAATACTTTCTCCAGCAAGGCTGACATTCAAAATGATGGAGAGATAAAGAGCTTCCAAGACCGGCAAAGCTTAAAAGGGTATGTGATCACCAAGCCAGAACTACAAGAAATATTAAGGGGGGTTCTGTAAAAGAAGAAAGACCCAAAGAGTGACATAGAACAGAAATTTACAGAGACAATCTATAGAAACAAGCACCTTTCAGGCAATATGATGTCAATAAAAACTTATCTTTCAATATCACTCTCAATGTGAAAGGACTAAATGTTCCCATAAAATTGCACGGGGGTGCAGACTGGATAAAACGACAGGACCTGTCCATATGCTGTCTACAAGAGACCCATTTGGAACCTAAAGATACATCCAGACTGAAGTGAAGGGATGGAGAAACATCTTTCATGCCAACTGCCCTCAAAAGAAAGCTGGGTAGCAATTCTCCTATCAGATAAATTAGATTTTAAGCTAAAGACTGTACTCATAGGTACAGAAGGACACTACATCATTCTTAAAGGGTCTATCCACCAAGAGGATCTAACAACTGTAAATATTTATGCCACCAATATGGGAGCAGCTAACTACATAAGCAGACTGTTAATCAAAATAAAGACTCATATTTATAGGGACACATTAATTGTAGGGGATCTTAACATGCCACTCTCAGTAGCAGACAGATCATCTAAGCAGAAAATCAATAAAGAAATAAGAGTTTGGGTTTTTTTTAAAGATTTTATATATTTATTTGACAGAGAGATAGAGAGAGAGCACAATTAAGTCGAGCAACAGGCAGAGGAAGAGAGAGAAGCAGGCTCTCTGCTGAGCAGGGAACCCAGTGTGGAGCTCAATCACAGGACCCTGGTGTCATATCCTGAGTGAAAGACATCTGATTAATCAACTGAGCCATCCAGGTGCCCCAGAAAGAAGATCTTTGAATGACACATTGGACCAGATGGACCTCAATATATATGCAGAATGCTCCACCCTAAAACAACAGAATACTAATTCTTCTTGAGTACACATAGAACTTTCTCCAGAACAGACCACATGCTGGATAACAAATCAGGGCTCAACCAATGCCAAAAGATTAAGATTACTCCCTTCATATTCTCAGATCACAATGCTTTGAAACTGGAACTCAACCACAAGAAAAAGTTTGGAAAGAATTCAAACACTTGGAACATAAAGACCATCCTGCTCAAGAATGTTTAGGTCAACCAGAAAATCACAAGGAACTTAAACAATGCATGGAAACCAATGAGAATGAAGACACATCTGTCCAAAACCTATGGGATATGGCAAAGGGGGTTCAAAGGGGGAAATACATAGCCATCCAAGACTCACTCAAAAAAAATTGAAAAACCCAGAATACACCAACTCTCTTTACACCTTAAAGATTTGGAAAATCAACAATGAATTAAGCCAACCCCACTCACAAGAAAGGAAATAATCAGAGGAGTCAAGATGGTTGAGTAGTAGCAGGCTGAGACAACATCAGGTAGCCAGAGATCAGCTAGATAGCTTATCAAACCATTGTGAACACCTACAAATCCAAAAGGAGATCAAACAGAAGAAGAGCAACAATTCTAGAAACAGAAAATCGACCACTTTCTGAAAGGTAGGACTGGAAGAGAAGTGAATCCAAAGCGACAGGAAGATAGACCACAGGGGGAGCATCTCCTCCCGGCAAGCGGCGGAACAATGGAGCACAAAATCAGGACTTTTTTTTTTTAATTTATTTATTTATTTTTATTTGCTTATTTACAGCATAACAGTGTTCATTGTTTTGGCATCACACCCAGTGCTCCATGCAGTACGTGCCCTTCCTATTACCCACCACCTGGTTCCTCAACCTCCCACCCCACCCCACCCCCTCCTGCCGCCCTTCATAACCCTCTGGTTGTTTTTCAGAGTCCATAGTCTCTCATGGTTCATCTCCCCTTCCAGTTTCCCTCAACTCCCTCTCCTCTCCATATCCCCATGTCCTCCATGTTATTTATTATGCTCCACAAATAAGTGAGACCATATGATACTTGACTCTCTCTGCTTGACTTATTTCGCTCAGCATAATTTCTTCCAGTCCTGTCCATGTTGCTACAAAAGGGGTATTCGTCCTTTCTGATGGAGGCATAATACTCCATTGTGTATATGGACCACATCTTCCTTATCCATTCATCCGTTGAAGGGCATCTTGGTTCGTTCTACAGTTTGGTGACCGTAGCCATTGCTGCTATGAACATTGGGGTACAGATGGCCCTTTTTATCACTGCATCTGTATCTTTGGGGTAAATACCCAGCAGTGCAATTGCAGGGTCATAGGGAAGCTCTATTTTTAATTTCTTCAGGAATCTCCACACTGTTCTCCAAAGTGGCTGCACTAACTTGCATTCCCACCAACAGTGTAAGAGGGTTCCCCTTTCTCCACATCCTCTCCAGCACACGTTGTTTCCTGTCTTGCTAATTTTGGCCATTCTAACTGGTGTTAGGTGGTATCTCAATGTTGTTTTAATTTGAATCTCCCTGATGGCTAGTGATGATGAACATTTTTTCATGTGTCTGATAGCCATTTGTATGTCTTCATTGGAGAAGTGTCTGTTCATATCTTCTGCCCATTTTTTGATATGATTATCTGTTTTGTGTGAAAATCAGGACTTTTTAAAAGTCTACTCCACTGAGGGACAATGCTTCAGAGGCTAAACTGGGATGAAGCACATGCAGGGTCAGCGGGGCCCCAGGTCCCATGGGGGTCACAGAAGGATCCGGGGTGTCTGAGTGTCACAGAGCTTGCAGGTATTAGAGCAGGGAAGCTGGCTACAGAGACAGAGCCGAGGAGTGAGCTCTTGACTCGGGGTTACCTTGAGCCATAATCCGTGGCACAGGCCACTGCTCTGTGAGTGGGGTCCCCACAAGATGCAGGGAGACACGTCCTGGAAGAGCTCAGGGGTCTTCGGGGTTTGGAGACTCCAGGAGGAGCTGTGTACCAGACAGAGATGCTTGGTCACAGGCTGGGTGAGCTCGGAGCTTGGCCGGAGGCCAGGGAGATGGGAGTGAGTGAACGCTTTTCTCCAAGCATGGCCAGAGGCCAGGGAAATGGGAGTGATTGAGCACTTTTCTCTGGGGGTGCACTGAGGAGTGGGACCCAGAGCTCTTGGCTTCTCCCGGTCGAAGATTTGGAGGCTGCCATTTTCATTCCCATCCTCTGGAACTCTATGGAAAGTGTTCAGGGAAAAAAAAGCTCCCGAAAGCGGGGGCGCCTGGGTGGCTCAGTGGATTAAGCCGCTGCCTTCGGCTCAGGTCATGATCTCAGGGTCCTGGGATCGAGCCCCGCATTGGGCTCTCTGCTCCGCAGGGAGCCTGCTTCCTCCTCTCTCTCTGCCTGCCTCTCTGCCTACTTGTGATCTCTCTCTCTCTGTCAAATAAATAAGTAAAATCTTAAAAAAAAAAAAAAAAAAAAAGCTCCAGAAAGCGAACCTGAGTGGATTACTTCTCCTGGCCCCTGGTAACAGTGGTGTAATTCCGCCTCAGGCAAAGACACTTGAGCATCACCACAAAAGGCCCCTCCCCCAGAAGATCAACAAGAAATCCAGCCAAGAGCAACTTCACTTACCAAGGAGAACAGCAGAATTCCAGAAGAGGAGAAAGCAAAGCATGGAATTCATGGCTTTCTCCCCATGAATCTTTAGTCTTGCAGTTAATTTTTTTTTATTTTTCTTCTGCTATTCTTTTTTTCACTTTTACCCTTTCCAATTTTAACGTTTTGTAACTAGTTTATCTTAACAATATGTTTCATAAGAAAATAATCTTTTTTGAACCTTCATTCTTATAGTCGTATTTTATCTTTCATTGTATCTAACATTATATTTTTTGTACACATAGGGTTTTTTCTTCTAAAAAATTTGGGGAACAACTTCTTATAATAGATGAAAATATACCCTAAATCTAGCTCCGGGCTTCTTCTAGTCTCCAGCCAGAGCAAATTCTCTCCACTTTCTTTTTCTTTATTCTCCCAACCTACTTACATTATCAACTCCTTTTTTAGAAATTAAAAAAATTTATTTCAACTTTATAGGAATATTCCATCCCTTCATTGTGTTTACCCTTATATATGTTTTTCATTATTTAAAATTTGGGAGGTAGTTTCTTCTAAAAGACCAAAATACTCCCAAAATTAAGTGGGTGACCATGTTCTAGTCACCAGTCTAATATATATATATATATATATATATATATATATATCTATATATAAAGAATAATATATATATATTATTCTTTTTTATATTTTTTCTTTATTTGTTTTCTTTTTCTTAATTTTTTTTCTGAACTTCTTTTTATCCCCTATCCTTCCCCCCCCACAATTTGGGGTCTCTTCTGATTTGGTTAAAATGCATTTTCCTGGGGTCTTTGCCACCCTTTTAGTATTTTACTTGCTCCTTCATATACTCTTATCTGGACAAAACGACAAGGCAGAAAAATTCACCACAAAAAAAAAAAAAAGCACAAGAGGCAGTACCGAAGGCTAGGGACCTAATCAATACAGACATTGGTAATATGTCAGATCTAGAGTTCAGAATGACGATTCTGAAGGTTCAAGCCGGGCTCAAAAAAGGCATGGAAGATATTAGAGACACCCTGTCTAGAGAGATAAAAGCCCTTTCTGGAGAAATAAAGGAACTAAAAATCTAACGAAGCGGAAATCAAAAAAGCTGTTAATGAGGTGCAATCTAAAATGGAGCCTCTTACTGCTAGGATAAATGGGGAAGAAGAAAGAATTAGTGATATAGAAGACCAAATGACAGAGAATAAAAAAACTGAGCAAAAGAGAGACAAACAAATACTGGACCATGAGGGGAGAATTAGAGAGAAAAGTGACACCATAAGATGAAACAATATTAGAATAATTGGGATTCTAGAAGAAGAAGAAAGAGAGAGGGGAGCAAAAGGTATATTGGAGAGAATTATTGGAGAGAATTTCCCTAATATGGCAAAGGGAACAAGCGTCAAAACCCAGGAGGTGCAAAGAACCCCCCTCAAAATCAATAAGAATAGGTCCACACCCCATCACCTAATAGTAAAATTTACAAGTCTTAACAACAAAGAGAAAATCCTGAAAGAAGCCAGGGACAAGAAGTCTGTAACATACAATGGTAAAAATATTAGATTGGCAGCAGACTTATACACAGAGACCTGGCAGGCCAGAAAGAACTGGTATGATATATTCAGAGCACTAAATGAGAAAAAACATGCAGCCAAGAATACTATATCCAGCTAGGCTATCATTGAAAAGAGAAGGAGAGATAAAAAGCTTCCACAACAAACAAAAACTAAAAGTGTTTGCAAACACCAAACCAGCTCTACAGGAATTATTGAAAGGGGTTTTCTAAGCAAAGAGAGAGCCTAAAAGTAGTAGACCAGAAAGGAACAGAGACACTATACAGTAACAGTCACCTTACAGGCAATATAATGGCACTAAATTCATATCTCTCAATAGTTACCCTGAATGTAAATGGGCTAAATGCCCCAATCAAAAGACACAGGGTACCAGAATGGATAAAAAAACAAATCCCATCAATATGCTGCCTACAAGAAACTCATTTTAGACCCGAAGACACCACCAGATTTAAAGTAAAGGGATGGAAAATAATTTACCATGCTAATGGACATCAGAAGAAAGATGGGGTGGCAATCCTTATAAAAGATAAATTAGATTTTAAGCTAAAGACTATAATAAGAGGTGAGGAAGGACACTATATCATACTCAAAGGGTCTGTCCAACAAGAAGACCTAACAATTTTAAATATCTATGCCCCTAACGTGGGAGCAGCCAACTATATAAACCAATTAATAACAAAATCAAAGAAACACATTGACAATAGTACAATAATACTAGGGCACTTTAACACCCCACTCAGTGAAATGGACAGATCATCCAAGCAAAAGATCAACAAGGAAATAAAGGCCTTAAATGACACACTGGAACAGATGGATGTCACAGATATATTCAGAACATTCCATTCCAAAGCAGCAGAAAACACATTCTTCTCTAGTGCACATGGAATCTAGTGCACAATAGATCACATCTTGGGTCACAAATCAGGTCTCAACTGGTACCAAAAGATAGGGATCACTCCCTGCTTATATTCAGACCACAATACTCTGAAGTTAAAATTCAATCACAAGAGGAAAGTTGGAAAGAATAAAAATACTTGGAAGCTAAAGAGCATCCTTCTAAGGAATGAATGGGTCAACCAAAAGATTAAAGATGAATTGAAAAAACTCATGAAAACAAATGATAATGAAAACACAACTGTTCAAAATCTGTGGGAAACAGCAAATGCAGTTCTGAGAGGAAAATATATAGCAATACAAGCCTTTCTCAAGAAACAAGAAAGGTCTCAATTACCCAACATAACCCTACACGAAAAGGAGCTAGAGAAAGACCAGCAAAGAAAGTCTAAACCCAGCAGGAAAAGGGAAATAATAAAGAGCAGAGCAGAAATCAATGAAATAGAACACCCCTTCCTCCAAAAAAAAAAACAAAAAAAAAACAGTAGAACAAATCGAGGAAAATAGGAACTGGTTCTTTGAAAGAACTAATAAGATTTATAAACCCTTGGCCAGATTTATCAAAAATAAAAGAGAGAGAACCCAAATAAATAAATTCATGAAAGAAAGAATAGAGATCACAACCAACACCAAAGAAATCCACAAAATTATAAAAATGTATTATGAGCAATTATTCACCAGCAAATTTGGCAATCTGGATGAAATGGATGCACCCTAGAGATGTATAAATTACCAAAACTGAACCAGGAAGAAAAAAAATACCAGAACAGACTCATAACCAGTAAGGAGATTGAAGCACTCATCAAAAAATCTTCCAACAAACTGGAGCCCAGGGCCAGGTGGCTTCCCAGGGGAATTTTACCAAACATTTACAGAAGAATTAATGCCTATTCTCCTGAAACCGTTCCAAAAATTAGAAATGGAAAGAAAACTTCCAAACTTATTATATAAGGCCAGAATTACCTTGATCCCAAAGCCAGACAAAGACACCATCAAAAAAAGAGAATTACAGACCAATATCCTTGATGAACACAGATGCGAAAATTCTCACCAAAATATTGGTCATTAGGATCCAACAGTACATTAAAAGGGTTATTCAGCATGGGCAAGTGGGATTTATTCCAGGGTTGCAATATTGGTTCAACATCAACAAATCAATCAATGTGATATGATATATTGATAAAAGAAAGAACAAGAACCATATGATATTCTCAATAGTTGCTAGAAAAGCATTTGACAAAGTACAGAATCCTTTCTTGATCAAAACCGTTCAAAGTGTAGGGATAGAGGATATATACCTCAATATCATCAAAACCATCCATGAAAAACCCACAGTGAATACCATTCTCAATGGAGAAAAACTGAGAGCTTTTCTGCTAAAGTCAGGAACACAGCAGGGAAGTACATTACCATCACTGCTATTCCACATAGTACTAGAAGTCCTAGCCTCAGCCATCAGACAAAAAAAAAAAAAAAAAAGAAATTAAAGGCATCCAAATCAGCAAAGAAGAAGTCAAACTATCACTCTTTGCAGATGATATGATACTACATGTGGAAAACCCAGAAGACTCCACTCCAAAACTGCTATAACTTCTACAGGAATTCAGTAAATTGTCAGGATATAAAATCAATCACAGAAACCAGTTGTATTTCTTTACACCAATAAGACAGAAGAAAGAGAAATTATGGAGTCAATCCTATTTAAAATTGCACCCAAGACCATAAGATACCTAGGAATAAACCTAATCAATGAGGCAAAGAATCTGTACTCAGAAAACTATAAAGTACTCATGAAAGAAATTGAGGAAGACACGAAGAAATGGAATGGTGTTTCTTGCTCCTGGATTGGAAGAACAAATATTGTGAAAATGTCTATGCTACCTAAAGCAATCTACACATTTAATGCAATCCCTATCAAAATCCCATCCAGTTTTTTCAAAGAAATGGAACAAATAACCTTAAATTTATATAGAACCAGAAAAGACCTCAAATAGCTAAAGGAATATTGAAAAAGAAAGCCAAAGTGGGTGGCATCACAATTCTGGACTTCAAGCTCTATTACAAAGCTGTCATCATCAAGACAGTATGGTGCTGGTGCAAAAACAGACACATAGATCAATGGAACAGAATAGGGAGCCCAGAAATAGACCTTCAACTCTAGGGTCAACTAATCTTCCACAAAGCAGGAAAGAATGTCCAGTGGAAAAAAGACAGTCTCTTCAACAAATGGTGTAGGGAAAATTGGACAGCCACATGCAGAAAAATGAAATTAGACCATTTCCTTACACCACACATGAAAATAGACTCCAAATGGATGAAGGACCTCAATGTGAGAAAGGAATACATCAAAATCCTTGAGGAGAACACAGGCAGCAACTTCTTCCACCTCAGCATCAGCAACTTCTTCCTAGGAACATTCACCAAAGGCAAGGGAAGCAAGGGCAAAAATGAACTATTGGGATTTCATCAAGATCAACGGCTCTTGCACAGCAAAGGAAAGAGTTAACAAAAGCAAAATACAACTGACAGAATGGGAGAAGATATTCGCAAATGACATACCAGATAAAGGACTAGTATCCAAAATCTATAAAAAGCTTAGCAAACTCAACACCCAAAGAACAAAGAATCCAATCAAGAAATGGGCAAAGGACATGAACAGACATTTCTGCAAAGAAGATATCCAGATGGCCAACTGACACATGAAAAAATGCTCCACATCACTCGGCATCAGGGAAATACAAATCAAAACCACAATGAGATACCACCTCACACCAGTCAGAATGGCTAAAATTAACAAGTCAGGAAATGACAGATGCTGGTGAGGATGCAGAGAAAGGGGAACACTCCTGTTGGTGGGAATGCAAGCTGGGGCAACCACTCTGGAAAACAGTGTGGAGGTTCCTCAAAAAACTGAAAATAGAGCTACCCTATGACCCAGGGATTGCACTACTGGGTATTTACCCTAAAGATACAAATGTAGTGATCCAAAGGGGCATGTGCCCCCGAATGTTTATAGCAGCAATGTCTACAATAGCCAAACTATGGAAAGAACCTAGGTGTCTATCAACAGATGAATGGATAAAGATGATGTGGCATATATATATATATATATATATATATATATATATTATGCAGCCATCCAAAGGAATGAAATCTTGCCATTTGCAATGACATGGATGGAACTAGAGGGTATTATGCTTAGTGAAATAAGTCAATCAGAGAAAGACAACTGTCATATGATCTCCCTGATATGAGGAAGTGGAGAAGCAATGTGGGGGGTTTGGGGTTAGGAAAAGAATAAATGAAACAAGATGGAATTGGGAGGGAGACAAACCATACAAGACGCTTAATCTCACAATACAAACTGAGCATTGCTGTGGGGGAGGGGGTTGGGAGAGGGTGGGTGGTTATGGACACTGGGGAAGGTATGTGCTATGGCAAGTGCTGTGAAGTGTGTAAACCTGGCGATTCACAGACCTGTACCCCTGGGGCTAATAATACATTAAATGTTCATGAAAAAATAAAAAAAATTAAAAATTCAATAAAATATTGGAAATAAAGGGGAAATAATCAAGATTGGAGCAGAGATCAATGAGCTAGAAAGTAGAGATACAATAGAACACATGAAAGAAACTAGAATCTGGTCTTTTCAAAGAATCAATAAGATCAATAAACAACTGGCAGAGCGAAATTGGAAGGGGAGATGAACCATGAGAGACTATGGACTCTGACAAACAATCTGAGTGTTTTGAAGGGGTGGGGTGGGAGGTTGGGGAGCCAGGTGGTGGGTATTATGGAGGCACGTATTGCATGGAGCACTGGGTATGGTGCATAAACAATGAATTCTGTTATGCTGAAAAGAAATTAAAAAAAAGAGAAAGGACCCAAATTAATAAAATTATGAATGAAATTATGAATCATAATTAAATAATTAATTTAATTAATCAAATAAATATATTTAATAAATCCAATTATATTAAATATATCAAATAATATTTAATTAATTAAATAATTAAAATTATGAATGAAAAGGGAGAGATCATGACTAAGACAAAGTAAATAGAAATTATATCAGAAATTATTATCAACAGCTCTATGCCAATATGTTAAGCAACTTCTAAGACATGGATGAATTCCTGGAAACCTATAAACTTCCATGAATGAAAGAGGAAGAAATTGACAACCTGAATACACCAATATCTAGTAACAAGACTTAAGCAGTGGTCAAAAACCTCCTAAGAAACAAGAGCCCAGGATCTGACAGATTCCCTGAGAAATTCTAACAAACATTCAACATGTTTTGGAGAGGATGTGATGAAAGGGGAAACCTCTTACACTGTTGGTGGGAATACAAGTTGGTGCAGCCATTTGGAAAACAGTGTCAAGATTCCTTAAGAAATTTAAAAAAGAGCTACCCTACAACCCTGCAATTGCACTACTGGGTATTTACCTCAAAGATATAGATGTAGTGAAAAGAAAGGCCATCTGCTATAAACCCAATGTTTATAGCAGCACTGCCACAGTCATCAAACTGGAAAGATCCAAGATGACCTTCAACAGATAAATGGGTAAAGAAGATATGGTCTGTATAAACAATGGAGTATTATGCCTCCATCAGAAAGGATGAATACCCAACTTTTGTATCAACATGGACTGGACTGGAGGAGATTATGCTGAGTGAAATAAGTCAAGCAGATAGAGTCAATTATCATATGGTTTCACGTACTTGTGGAGCATAAGGAATAACATGGAGGACACTAGGAGAAGGAAAGGTAAAAGTGAATTGGGGGAAATTGGAGGGGGAGATGAAGCATAAGAGACTCTGTACTCTGAGAAACAAACTGAGGGTTTTGGAAGGAAGGGGCTTGGGGGGGATGGATCAGCCTGGTGGTGGGTTTAAGGAGGGCATGTATTGCACAGAGCACTGGGTATGGTGCATAAACAACGAATCTTGGAGAGATAAAATAAAGAGATAAAATAAATTTTTATATTTTTATATGTTATATGTTTAGCTCTGATATATAAGTTTATGACTTATTGAGAATTTTGTCTGTGGCTGGTGTGAGGAAATGATATGAAATCTTTATTTTGCATCCTGATATACATATATCTAAGCACTACTGTTTACAAAGACTATTATTTCCACATAAGGTTGTGCACTCTTATCAAATATCAATTGCCTATAAATCTAAATGTTTATTTGTGGACTTGTAATTCAGTTCTATTCCATTGAAATTCAGTTATTTGTCTTCCTGCCAGTACGACACTGTGTTGGTTACTTTAGCTCTTTAGTTAGTTTTATAATAAGGAATTCTGACTCCCACAATTCCCTTCCTTTAAAGATTGTTTATGCTATCTAGGTCCCTTGAATTTTTGCATGTTTCAGGATACCATTGTCAATTTGTCAATATATACAGTAATAACTAGGTTGGGCTTTCATATTTTCTTCTCTTTTTCTATTTCTTTTTTTTTTTTTTTTTTTTTTTTTTTTGTTAAGGGTAGCCGTTAGGTTTAGGATTTATGCCTGGTATTTTGCAGGTCAAAGACCTCTCCAGAGAATAAAATCCCAGACTTCTGCTAGGGTGAGAATGTACATGGCAATCATCTACCAATCTGAGAAATGTAGGGAAAATGGGGCTCCAAATGCTCTTTAAATATTCAATTGGTCCATTTGGGGTTTTTGTTGTTGTTGTTGTTTGTTTATTTTTATTCAATTCCAGGTAGTTAACATACAGTGTAATATTAGATTCATGTGTAAAATTTGGTGACTCAAAGCTTACATACAACACCCAGTCCTCATCAAAAGTACACTCCTTGAGTGTACACACACACACAAACACACACACACACACGAACATAATGATATCTGTATTGTCATATATATTTTCGTGCTAGTGCTATACTGTTTTGATCACTAAAGACTGGTATTATACCTTGAAGTTCAGAATGGTGATGCCTCCAGCTTTGCTTTTCTTTCTCAATTGCTTAGCTTATTCATGGCCTTTTGTGGTTCCATACAAATTTAAGCATTGTTTACTCTAGCTCTGTCAAACATATTGGATGTATTTTGATAGGGGTTACATTAAATGCATAGATTGCTTTGGGTAATATAGACATTTTCTTCTTTTTTTAAATTTATTTTCAGCGTAACAGAATACATTGCTTTTGTACCACACCTAATGCTCCATGCAATAGGTGCCCTCCTTAATACAAACCACCCGGCTCCCCCAAACTCACACCCCCCGCCCCTTCAAAACCATCAGGTTGTTTCTCAGAGTCCATAGACTTTCATGGCTCACCTCCCCTTCCAGTTTCCCTCAATTCCCTTCTCCTCTCCATCTCCCTATGTCCTCCATGTTATTTGTTATGCTCCACAAATAAGTGAAACCATGTGATAATTGACTCTCTCTCCTTGACTTATTTCACTCAGCATAATCTCTTCCAGTCCCATCCATGTTGCTACAAAAGTTGGGTATTCATCCTTTCTGATGGAGGCATTATACTTCATCGTGTATATGGACCACATCTTCCTTATCCATTCGTCCGTTGAAGGGTATTTTGGTTCTTTCGACAGTTTGGCGACTGTGGCCATTGCTGCTATGAACATTGGGGTACAGATGGCCCTTCTTTTCACTACATCTGTATCTTTGGGGTAAATACCCAGTAGTGCAATTGCAGGGTCATAGGGAAGCTCTATTTTTAATTTCTTAAGGAATCTCCACACTGTTTTCCAAAGTGGCTGCACCAACTTGCATTCCCACCAACAGTTTGTAAGAGGGTTCCCCTTTCTTCACATCCTCTCTAACACACCGTGTTTACTGTCTTGCTAATTTTGGCCTTTCTAAATTGGGTAAGGTGGTATCTCAAAGTGGTTTTTTTTTGTTTTGTTTTGTTTTAAATTATTATTTATTTATTTGACAGACAGAGATCACAAGTAGGCAGAGAGGCAGGCAGAGAGAGAGGAGGAGGAGGAAGTAGGCTCCCCACTGAGCAGAAAGCCCGATGCGGGGCTTGATCCCAGGACCCCGGGATCATGACCTGAGGTGAGCACAGAGGCTTTAACCCACTGAGCCACCCAGGCGCCCCTCTCAATGTGATTTTAATTTGAATCTCCCTGATGACTAGTGATGATGAACATTTTTTCATGTGTCTTATAGCCATTTGTATGTCTTCATTGGAGAAGTGTCTGTTCATATCTTCTACATATGTTTTAATATGACTATCTGTTTTGTGTGTGTTGAGCTTGTGAAGTTCTTTATAGATCCTGGATATCAACCTTTAGTCTGTACTGTCATTTGCAAATATCTTCTCCCATTCAGTGGGTTGCCTTTTTGTTTTGTGGACTGTTTCCTTTGCTGTGCAGAAGCTTTTGATCTTGATGAAGTCCCAAAAGTTCATTTCTGCTTTTGTTTCCTTTGCCTTTGGAGACATATCTTGAAAGGAGTTGCTGTGGCTGATATCAAAAGGATTACTGCCTATGTTCTCCTCTAGGATTCTGATGGGTTCCTGCCTCACGTTGAGGTCTTTTATCCATTTAGAGTTTATTGTTGTGTACAGTGTAAGAGAATGGTCGAGTTTCATTCTTGTACATATAGCTGTCCAATTTTCCCAGCACCATTTATAGAAGAGACTGTCTTTTGTCCACTGGATATTTTTTCCTGCTTTATCGAGGATTATTTGACTATAGAGTTCAGGGTCCATATCTGGAATCTCTACTCTGTTCCACTGGTCTATGTGTCTGTTTTTATGCCAGTACCATGCTGTCTTGGTTTGTAGCAAAGCTTGAAATCAGGTAACGTGATGCCACCAGTTTTATTTTTGTTTTTCAACATTTCCTTAGCAATTTGGGGTCTCTACCAGGTCCATACAAATTTTAGGATTATTTGCTCCAGCTCTTTGAAAAATACCAGAGGAATTTTGATTGGAATGGCATTAAAAGTATAGATTGCTCTAGGCAGTATAGAAATTTTAACAATGTTTATTCTTCCAATCCAAGAGCATGGAACGGTCTTCCATCTTTTTGTGTCTTCTTCAATTTCTTTCGTGAGTTTTCTCTAGTTCCTCGAGTACAAATCCTTTACCTCTTTGGTTAGGTTTATTCCCAGGTATCTTATGTTCCTTGGTGCTATAGTAAATGGAATTGATTATCTAATTTTCCTTTCTGTATTTTCTTTTTTTTTTAAGATTTTATTTATTTATTTGACAGACAGAGATCACAAGCAGGCAGAGAGGCAGACAGAGAGAGAGGGGGAAGCAGGCTCCCTGCCAAGCAGAGAGCCCGATGTGGGGCTCGAACCCAGGATCCTGGGATCATGACCCAAGCTGAAGGCAGAGGCCTTAACCCACTGAGCCACCCAGGCACCCCCCTTTCTGTATTTTCATTGTTAGTGTATAAGAAAGCCACTGACTTCTGTACCTTGACTTTGTATCCTGCCACATTACTGAATTGCTGTATGAGTTCTAGTAGTTTGGGAGTGGAGTCTTTTGGGTTTTCCATATGAAGAATCATGTCATCTGCGAAGAGAGTTTAACTTCTTCATAGCCAATTTGGATACATTTTATTTCTCTTTGTTGTCTGATTGCGGTTGCTAGGACTTCTAATACTATGTTGAACAAGAGTGGTGAGAGTGGGCATCCTTGTCGTGTTCCTGACCTCAACAGGAAGGCTGCAAGCTTTTTCCCATTGTGGATGATATTTGCTGTGGGTCTTTCATAGATAGATTTTATGAAGCTCAGGAATAGTCCCTCAATCCCTATACTTTGAAGCATTTTAATCAGGAACGGATGCTGGATTTTGTCAAATGCTTTTTCTGCATCCATTGAGAGGACCATGTGTTTCTTCTCTCTTCTCTTATTGATTTGTTCTATCACATTGATTTGTGAATGTTGAATCATCCTTGCAACTCAGGGATTAATCCCACCTGGACATGGTGGATAATCTTTTTAATGTGTTGCTGGATCCTGTTTGCTAGGATCTTGTTGAGAATCTTAGCATCCATATTCATCAGTGATATTGGTCTGAAATTCTCCTTTTTGGTAGGGTCTTTGCCTGGTTTGGGGATCAGGGTAATGCTGGCTTCATAAAAAGAGTCTGGAAGTTTTCCTTTTCTTCAATTTTTTGAAGCAGCTTCAGGAGAATAGGTGTTATATCTTCTTTGAAAGTTTGGTAGAATTACCCCAGGGAATCTCTCAGGTCCTGGGCTCTTGTTTTTTGGGAGGTTTTTGATCAATGCTTCAATCTCCTTACTAGATATCAGTCAATTCAGGTTGTCAGTTTCTTCCTGGTTCAAGTTTGGGAGTATATAGTTTTCAAGGAATGCATCCATTTCATCTAGGTTGCTTAGCTTATTGGCATATAACTGTTGATCATAACTTCTGATGATTGTTTCTACTTCCTTGGTGTTAGTTGTGATCTCTCCCTTTTCATTCATAATTTTATTAATTTGAGCCTTATCTCTTTTCTTTTGTTTTAGTGTGGCCAATGGCTTATCGATCTTACTGATTCCTTCAAAATAACAGCTTCTAATTTCATTGATACGTTCTACTGTATCTCTCGGTTCTACCTCATTGATCTCTGCTTTAATATTGATTTTTTCCCTTCTTGTGTGTGGAATTGGTTTAATTTGTTGTTGTTTCTCCAGTTCTTTAAGGTGTAGAGACAGCTGGTGCATTCTGGATTTTTCATGTTTTTTGAGGGAGGCTTAGATGGCTATGTATTTCCCCCTTAGGACCACCTTTGCTGTATCCCATAGGTTTTGGACCGAGGTGTCTTCATTCTCATTGGTTTCCATGAATTGTTTAAGTTCATCTTTGATCTCATGGTTGATCCAAGCATTCTTAAGCAAGGTGGTCTTTAGCTTCCAGGTGTTTGAGTTCCTTCTGAACTTTTCCTTGTGATTGAGTTCCAGTTTCAAAGCATTGTGATCTGAGAATATGCAGGGAATATTCTCAGACTTTTAGTATCGTTTGAGTCATGATTTGTGACACAGTATGTCATCTATTCTGGAAAAGGTTCCATGTGCACGTGAGAAGAATGGGTATTCTGTTGTTTTAGGGTGGAATGTTCTGTATATATCTATGAGGTCCATCTGGTCCAATGCGTCATTCAATGCTCTTGTTTCTTTATTGATTTTCTGCTTGGATGATCTGTCTATTACTGAGAGAGGCATGTTAAGATCTCCTACTATTAATGTATTCATATCAATATGACTCTTTATGTTGATTAATATATACATGTTTATATATGTAGATTAATATATATTAATCATTATATATGTTATATATATAAACTATATATTATATATATTATATATAATGTATATATATAATATGTATATATAATATATATACATATTATTAATCAACAGATATATAATATACAATTATATATATAATATATATTATTCTATATATTAATTCTATATATTTATATATATAATATATGATTCTATATATTATTCTATATATTAATTCTAATTAATATATAATTCTATATATATTATTTATAAACTATATATAATATATCTGTTGATTAATAATATGTATATATAATATTAATCAACACATATATTATATATTATTCTATATATATAATATATATTATTCTATATATTAATTCTAATCAATATATAATTCTCTCTATATAATTAATCAACACATATATATTGATTAGATATATGTAATATACTATATATAATAATTAATATAATATATATTACATATATTTAATCAATATATATGTGTTGATTAATTATATACCTAATAATCTTATGTAATTGGCTGTTCCCATATTGGGAGCATAGATATTTACAATTGTTAGATCATCTTGTTGGATAGACCCTTTAAAATGATGTAGTGTCCTTCCATATCACTGACTACTGTCTTCTGTTTAAAATCTAATTTATCTGATATGAGAATCGCTACCCCGGCCTTCTTTTGAGGCCCACTGGCATGAAAGATGCTTCTTCATCCCTTCACTTTCAGTCTGGGTGTATTCTTAGGTTCGAAATGGGTCTCTTGTAGACAACATAAGGATGGGTCCTGTCATTTTATCCAATCTGCAACTCTGTGTCATTTTCTGGGCTCATTTAGGCCTTTCACATTGAGAGTGATTATTGAGAGATATGTTTTTTTGTTTTTTTTTATTTTATTTATTTGACAGAGAGAAATCACAACTAGGCAGAGAGGCAGGCAGAGAGAGAGGAGGAAGCAGGCTCCCTGTGGAGCAGAGAGCCCGATGTGGGGCTCGATCCCAGGACCCTGGGATCATGACCTGAGCCAAAGGCAGAGGCTTTAACCCACTGAGCCACCCAGGTGCCCCAAGAGATATGTTTTTATTGACATTGTGTTACCTTTAAAGTCTTTTTTTCTGTAGATTGTCTCTTTATTTCTGTTCAATGATATTTTAGGATTTTTCCTCTTTTATAGATTCCCCCCTTAATATTTCCTGCAGTGTCGGCTTGGTGGTTGCATACTCTTTTAAGCCTTGCCGGTCTTGGAAACACTTTATCTCTCCATCCATTTTGAATGTCAGTCTTGCTGGGTAAAGTATTCCTGGCTGCATGTTCTTCTCATTTAGTGTCCTGAATATATCTTGCCAGCCCTTTCTGGCTTGCCAGGTTTCTGTGGACAGGTCTGATGTGATTCTGATAGGCTTTGCTCAGTACATAAGGAACTTCTTTGTCCTAGCTGTCTTCAAGAGGTCATGCCTACACTTATAATTCCTCATTCTGACTATCAGGTATCTCGAGGACTTTCGAGAATCTATAATCTTGGGGGGAGACCGTTCTGTCTCTAGTACATGAATGCTGGTTCCAGTCACAAGATTCGGTAAATTTTCATGGAGAACTTGTTCCACTATATCTTTTAGGCTTCTTTCTTTCTCCTCCCCTTCAGGGATTCCAATAATTCTGATGTTGGAACATTTCATGGCATCATTAATTTCCTTAATTCTGTTTTTGTGACTTCTAAGCTGTTTGTTCCAGGCTTCCTCCTGATCCTTTCTCTCTATCTGTTTGTCCTCCAGATCACTATTTCTATCTTCTGTCTCCATTACCCTAGCTTTTAGGGAATTTAGATTAGATTGGAACTCATTGAGAACATTGTGAATATCATCCCTGGTGGCTTTCAGTTCTGCCCTAATCAATTCTGCTTTGTCATCCATGGATTTCTCCAACCTAGATATTGCCTGAATAATTGTTAGCCTGAATTCCCCTTCCGACATATTGTCTATGTTGATAGCCATTAGCTCTGCTGCAGAAGGCCCATCCTCTGAAATTTTCTCCTGTTGGGCATTTCTCCTCCTAGTCATTTTGGTGAGAGATGGCTGAATGAATGTAGCTGGGGATATTGACCATGGTGCAGTCAATATGCACCCTGGAATGCTTCTGAGCAGTCAGGAATCCCCATCCAAATGAAAGAAAAAAAGGGACAGAGAGAGAGAAAAGAAAGAGAGAGAGTGAGAGAGACAGGAAAATGAATAAAGATAAAAGAGAAGGCTCAGCCCAAATGGGCCCCAAGGTAAGATTTATGAAGTATACAAACAAAAAAAGACAAGCAAAAAGACTGATAAAAGTATATGACAAGAGAAAAAAATATATATATATAAGCAAAAAAAAAGAAAGAAAGAAAGAAAGAAAGAAAGAAAGAAAGAAAGAAAGAAAGAAAGAAAAATAACCTCGTCAAAAAGAACCCCAAGTATAAGATTTATATACTATCAGGACAAACACAAATACACAGAAATGCTGGGGGAAATAAAAGATGGGAGAGTGGTTATAAATTCTCAGTGTGGGTGAGGAAGGTTATTTTGATTCTTCCTGGATGTATCTTGGTATCTTTGTTAAAGGATTCAACTTTCCTAAGATAAAGGGGGATTAAAAATTGGTTTACCTATAGGGGTAGTATTCATTGGGGAAAGGGGATTACCTTGAAGTTGAACTCTATATGAATATTAAAAAATAAAAATAAAAAAAGAATAAACTAAACTAATATAAAATTTAAAAAAATAGAAAAGCAAAAGAAAAACACGTGTATATGTATCAAAAAGTTCAGGTTAAAAGGTTATTATGGAATTTGGTGTACTGGACATCTCACTCTGATGGTAAATAGGTTAAAAATTATCTATGTAAACAATTTTTAAAAAATGAACCATAATAGTGGGAATTAATTAAAAATAAAAGTTGTATCTATGAAGTAGTCGTGGTTGTTCTCTTGTCGTCTCCCCACCCCACCCCACCCTGGTTGGCTTTCTGGGGGAGGGACCTGTTACATGGGTTTTCAGGCAGTGTTCCCTAAGTTAAGTCCTCCCGCCCCCCTCAAGGGGTGGACTCTGAGGAAACTGGTTTTTCAGACTTTTGTTCTCTGGAGGTTTTTATGTTTGTTTGTTAGTTTATTTTCTCGCGCCTTGACAGCTTTTGATGGTTTTTGGAGGTTTAGAGGAAAGCACACTGCACCCAGACCTCTCTCTCAGAGAGAAGCCTCAGTCTGTTCCCCTCTGCATGCTGCAGAGCACATAAGTTCCCCCTCAGCCTCTGGCAGAGCACGTTCTGAGTCGCGGTCCCTGGGGACACAAGAACTCCTGCTTGTACCCCAAACCACAACAGCGGTGGCTGTCTGGGAAGCTCCAGGCCGCCAGAGAGGTTCCAAGCAGCGATCACACACTGAGATTTTCCCACTGGCCCGGGCTCAGAGTGCCTAGACTTTGGGGGTCTGAGTGCACCAGGCTGGCGCCTGCACACACCTCTCCCAGGGGAGTGTGTGGGTCGTGACTCAGTCTCTGATAGCATGGCATGGAGCGTGCAGGGACTGCAAATTGGCTGTGCTTCTGCCACTGGCATGGCTCTCAGCCCCTCACAGGAGGCACACCCCACGCTCTCTCAGATGCACTCGCGGTTCTGGGACCAAGACCTGGTTTCTTCGCCGCACTCTCTGTGGCCCAGCGCCAGCGGTGGCTGTCCGCGGTCCAGGGACTTAAGCCCCTGTCCCTAACCGCTCCGATTCCCACAATACCGCCCCCCCATGATCCTTTGCTCTTTTTGAGTGCTTTCAACCAGATTCCAAGTTAATTCTGGTCCCCAGTCACAGGGCACTCTCGTATTGGGGTATTACTTTCCAAGGGTCGCTTCTGGTTGGCCCCTCCCTCTTTTGTTTATCTTTCAATATCAGTCCAATGTTTCCACTCCACTTTACCTCCCCACTGTTGTCTTCTGCCTCCATAGAGATCCAGACATGTATAATTCTAATCTCAGGCTGATTCCATGGGTGATTGCAGCTCTTTGGTAGGTAATCAGCTCACTTTAGGGTACAGGTTGAAACAGCGCCTTCCCCTACTTCCCCGCCATCTTGGCCCTCTCAATATAGACATTTTAATAATATTTGTTTTCCAAACAATGAGCATGAATTGTCTTTCCATTTCTTTGTGTCATCTTCAATTTATTTCATCAGCACTGTATAGTTTTCTGAGTACAGTTCTTTCACAAATTTGGTGAGGTTTATTTCTAGGTACTTATTAGTTTTGATGAAATTGTAAGTAGGATCAATTCCTTGATTTTTCTTCCTGCTGTTTCATTATTGGTGTATACAAATGCAACAGATTTCAATACATTAATTTTGTATTCTGATACTTTTCTGAATTCATGTACCATTTCTAGTACATTTTTGGTGGAATCTTTCGGGTTTTCCACATAGAGTTTTACATTATCTGCAATTAATGAAAATTTGACATCTTCCTTGCTAATTTTTTAAATTGTTTTAAATTTATTTTTATTATGTTCAGTTAGCCAACATATAGTACATTATTACTTTTTGATGTAGTGTTCAATGATTTATTTGTTGTGTATAACACCTAGTGCTCCTCACATCATGTACCTTCCTTAATGCCTGTCACCCAGTTACCCCATCCTCCAACCCACCTCCCCTTCAGCAACCCTCAGTTTGTTTGCCAGAGTTAAAAGTCTCTCGAGGTTTGTCTCCTTCTCTGCTATCTTCTCATTCAGTTGTCCCTCCCTTCCCTTGTGATCCTCTGCACTCTTTCTTATATTCCACATATGAGAGAAAACATATGATCATTGTATTTCTCTGACTGACTTACTTCACTTAGCATAATACTCTCTAGTTCTAACCATATTGATGTAAATTGTTAGTATTCATCCTTTCTGATGGCTGAGTAATATTCCATTGTGTATATATACCACATCTTTATCCATTCATCTTTTGATGGACATCTGGGCACTTTCCACAGCTTCGCTATTGTGATTCTTGCTGCTATAAACACTGGGGTGTAGGTGTCCCTTCAAATCAATACATTTGTATGTTTGCAGTAAATACATAGTAGTGCAATTACTGGGTCATAGGTTAGCTTTTTATTTTTAATTTCTTGAGAAACTGTTTTCCAGAGTGGCTATACCAGCTTATATTTCCATCAACAATATAGGAGGGTTTCCCTTTCTCTGCATCCTCGGCAATATTTGTTGTTTCCTATCTTGTTAATTTTAGCCATTCTGACTGGTGTGAGGTGGTATCTCATTGTGGTTTTGATTTGTGTTTTCCTGATGCCAAATTATATGGAGCATTTTTTCGTGTGTCTGTTGGCCTTTTGTAGGTTTTCTTTGGAGAAGTGTCTGTTCCTGTCTGCTGTCCATTTCTTGACTGAATTATTTTGTTTCGTGTGTTGAGTTTGATAAGTCCTTTATAGATCTTTAACTCTCCTTTAAATATTTGGTAGAATTCCCTTAGGAAGCCTTCTGGCACTGGACTTTTGTTTGTTGGGAGATTTTTGATTACTGATTTAATTTCCTTGCTGGGTATGGGTCCGTTCAAATTTTCCATTTCATCCTGTTTCAGTTTCAGTAGTTAGTGTGTTTCTAGGAATTTATCCATTTCTTCCATATATGCAATTTGTTGGCATTTAATTTTTCCTAAAACGCTCTTATAATTGTATTTCTGTTGTGTTGGTTGTAACATCTCTTTCACTTGTAGTTGTATTTGGGTTATTTCTCTTTTTGTTTTGATAAGTCTGGCTGGGGTTTATCAATTTTCTTAACCCTTTCAAAGAACCATCTTCTAGTTTCCAGTGTTCTATTTATTGTTTGTTTGTTTCTATATAGTTTGTTTTTTCTCTAATCTTTATTATATCTTTTCTTCTGGTTTTAGGCTTCATTTGCTGTTCCTTTTCTAGCTCCTTTAGGTCTAAGGTTAGGTTGTGCATTTGAGACTTTTCTTCCTTTTTGAGATAGGTCTGTATTGCTCTATATTTTCCTCTTAGGACCATTTTTGCTGCATCCCAAAGGTTTTAGATTGTCATGTTTTCATTTTCATTTACTTCCATGTATCTTTAAAATTTTTATTTGATTTCCTGGTTAACCCATTCATTCTTTAGTGGGATGTTTTTTAACCACCATTTATTTGTGGTCTTTCCAAATTTTTCTTGTGATTGAATTCAAGTTTCATAGCATTGTGGTCTGAAAATATGCATCATATGATCTCAATATTTTTGTATTTGTTGAAGTATGATTTGTGTCCCAGTATGTGATCTATTCTGGAGAATATTCCAGGTGCACTCAAGAAGGTGTATTTTCCTGCTTTAGGGTAACATGCTCCAAATATATCTGTTGAGTCCATCTGATCCAGTGAGTCAGTGAAAGCCACTGTTTCCTTCTTGATTTTCTGCTTAAATGATCTGTCCTTTGGTGTAAGTGGGGTGTTAACTTCTTTACTATTATTGTATTATTATCAATGAATTGCTCTATGTTCATTATTAATTGATTTACATATGGGTGCTCCCAGGTTGGAGGCATAAATATTGACAATTGCTACATCTTCTTGTTGGATAGACCTCTTCATTATGATATAGTGCTCTTCTTCATCTCTTGTTACAGTCTGTTTTAAAATCTAGTTTTTCTGATATAAGTACTGCTACACCAGCTTTCTTTTGATGTCCGTTTACATGATAAATGTTCCTTCATCCCCTCAGTATCAATCTACAGGTGACTTTATGTCTAAAATGAGTCTTTGGTAGGATATATATATATATATATATATATATATAAAATTTAAAAAGATATATATATATATATATCTTGTTTTTTAATCCATTCTGACAAACTATGTCTTTTGATTGCATTATTTAATCCATTTACATTCAGAGTGAATGTAAATTACATTCAGAGTGAATGTAAATTACATTCAGAGCTCCTTTAGTTTTTGTTTGGGAAACTCCTTATCTCCCCTTCTATTCTGATAGATAGCCTTTCTGGAAAAGTACTCTTGGCTGCAGATTTTTTACCATTCACCGTTGGGAATATATCATGCAACTCCCTTCTGGCTTGCCAAGTTTCTATTAAGAAATCTGAAGCTGACCTTATTGGTCTTCCTTTATAAGTTAAGGACTCCTTTGTCCTGCTACCTTTAAGATTTTTCTTTATAGCAGTATTCTACAAATTTTTTTTAATTAATTTATTTATTTTTATTTGCTTATTTACAGCATAACAGTGTTCATTGTTTTGGCATCACACCCAGTGCTCCATGCAGTACGTGCCCTTCCTATTACCCACCACCTGGTTCCTCAACCTCCCACCCCACCCCACCCCCACCCACCGCCCCTTCATAACCCTCTGGTTGTTTTTCAGAGTCCATAGTCTCTCATGGTTCATCTCCCCTTCCAGTTTCCCTCAACTCCCTCTCCTCTCCATCTCCCCATGTCCTCCATGTTATTTGTTATGCTCCACAAATAAGGGAGACCATATGATACTTGACTCTCTCTGCTTGACTTATTTCGCTCAGCATAATTTCTTCCAATACTGTCCATGTTGCTACAAAAGTTGGGTATTCGTCCTTTCTGATGGAGGCATAATACTCCATTGTGTATATGGACCACATCTTCCTTATCCATTCATCCGTTGAAGGGCATCTTGGTTCTTTCCACAGTTTGGCGACCGTAGCCATTGCTGCAATAAACATTGGGGTACAAATGGCCCTTCTTTTCACTACATCTGTATCTTTGGGGTAAATACCCAGCAGTGCAATTGCAGGGTCATAGGGAAGCTCTATTTTTAATTTCTTCAGGAATCTCCACACTGTTCTCCAAAGTGGCTGCACTAACTTGCATTCCCACCAACAGTGTAAGAGGGTTCCCCTTTCTCCACATCCTCTCCAGCACACGTTGTTTCCTGTCTTGCTAATTTTGGCCATTCTAACTGGTGTTAGGTGGTATCTCAATGTTGTTTTAATTTGAATCTCCCTGATGGCTAGTGATGATGAACATTTTTTCATCTGTCTGATAGCCATTTGTATGTCTTCGTTGGAGAAGTGTCTGTTCATATCTTCTGCCCATTTTTTGATATGATTATCTGTTTTGTGTGTGTTGAGTTTGAGAAGTTCTTTGTAGATCCTGGATATCAACCTTTTGTCTGTACTGTCATTTACAAATATCTTCTCCCATTCCGTGGGTTGCCTCTTTGTTTTGTTGACTGTTTCCTTTGCTGTGCAGAAGCTTTTGATCTTGATGAAGTCCCAAAAGTTCATTTTTGCTTTTGTTTCCTTGGCCTTTGGAGACTTATCTTGAAAGAAGTTGCTGTGGCTGATATCGAAGAGGTTACTGCCTATGTTCTCCTCTAGGATTCTGATAGATTCCTGTCTCACGTTGAGGTCTTTTATCCATTTCGAGTTTATCTTTGTGAACGGTGTAAGAGAATGGTCGAGTTTCATCCTTCTACATATCGCTGTCCAGTTTTCCCAGCACCATTTATTGAAGAGACTGTCTTTTTTCCATTGAATATTTTTTCCTGTTTTGTCGAAGATTATTTGACCATAGAGTTGAGGGTCCATATCTGGGCTCTCCACTCTGTTCCACTGGTCTATGTGTCTGTTTTTATGCCAGTACCACGCTGTCTTGGTGATCACAGCTTTGTAGTAAAGCTTGAAATCGGGTAACGTGATGCCGCCAGTTTTGTTTTTGTTTTTCAACATTTCCTTAGCAATTCGGGGTCTCTTCTGGCTCCATACAAATTTTAGGATTATTTGCTCCAGCTCTTTGAAAAATATCGGTGGAATTTTGATCGGAATGGCATTAAAAGTATAGATTGCTCTAGGCAGTATAGACATTTTAACAATGTTTATTCTTCCAATCCAAGAGCATGGAACAGTCGTCCATCTTTTTGTGTCTTCTTCAATTTCTTTCATGAGTGTTCTGTAGTTCCTCGAGTATAGGTCCTTTACTTCTTTGGTTAGGTTTATGCCCAGGTATCTTATGGTTCTTGGTGCTATAGTAAATGGAATCGATTCTCTAATTTCCCTTTCTGTATTCTCATTGTTAGTGTATAAGAAAGCCACTGATTTCTGTACATTGACATTGTATCCTGCCACGTTACTGAATTGCTGTATGAGTTCTAGTAGTTTGGTGGTGGAGTCTTTGGGGTTTTCCATATAAAGAATCATGTCATCTGCGAAGAGAGAGAGTTTGACTTCTTCCTTGCCAATTTGGATACCTTTTATTTCTCTTTGTTGTCTGATTGCCGTTGCTAGAACTTCTAATACTATGTTGAACAAGAGTGGTGAGAGTGGGCATCCTTGTCGTGTTCCTGATCTCAACGGGAAGGCTGCAAGCTTTTTCCCATTGAGGATGATATTTGCTGTGGGTCTTTCATAGATAGATTTTATGAAGTTCAGGAATGTTCCCTCTATCCCTATACTTTGAAGCGTTTTCATCAGGAACGGATGCTGGATTTTGTCAAATGCTTTTTCTGCATCCATTGAGAGGACCATGTGGTTCTTCTCTCTTCTCTTATTGATGTGTTCTATCACACTGATTGATTTGCGAATGTTGAACCAACCTTGCAACCCAGGGATGAATCCCACCTGGTCATGGTGGATAATCGTTTTAATGTGCTGCTGGATCCTGTTTGCTAGGATCTTGTTGAGAATCTTTGCATCCATATTCATCAGTGATATTGGTCTGAAATTCTCCTTTTTGGTAGGGTCTTTGCCTGGTTTGGGGATCAGGGTAATGCTGGCTTCATAAAAAGAGTCTGGAAGTTTTCCTTCTGCTTCAATTTTTTGGAACAGCTTCAGGAGAATTGGTGTTATTTCTTCTTTGAAAGTTTTGTTGAATTCCCCAGGGAATCCGTCAGGTCCTGGGCTCTTGTTTTTTGGGAGGTTTTTGATCACTGCTTCAATCTCGTTAATAGATATCGGTCTATTCAGGTTGTCAATTTCTTCCTGGTTCAATTTTGGGAGTTTGTCGTTTTCCAGGAATGCATCCATTTCATCTAGGTTGCTTAGCTTATTGGCATGTAACTGTTGGTAATAATTTCTGATGATTGTTTCTATTTCCTTGGTGTTCGTTGTGATCTCTCTCTTTTCATTCATAATTTTCTTAATTTGGGCTTTCTCTCTTTTCTTTTGGATTAGTGTGGCCAATGGTTTATCGATCTTATTGATTCTTTCAAAAAACCAGCTTCTAGTTTCATTGATACGTTCTACTGTATCTCTGGTTTCTACCTCATTGATCTCTGCTCTAATCTTGATTATTTCCCTTCTTGCATGTGGAGTTGGTTTGATTTGTTGTTGATTCTCCAGTTCTTTAAGGTGTAGAGACAGCTGGTGTATTCTGGATTTTTCAATGTTTTTGAGGGAGGCTTGGATGGCTATGTATTTCCCCCTTAGAACCGCCTTTGCTGTATCCCATAGGTTTTGGACCGAGGTGTCTTCATTCTCATTGGTTTCCATGAATTGTTTAAGTTCATCTTTGATCTCCTGGTTGATCCAAGCATTCTTAAGCAAGGTATTCTTTAGCTTCCAGGTGTTTGAGTTCCTTCTGAACTTTTCCTTGTGATTGAGCTCCAGTTTCAAAGCATTGTGATCGGAGAATATGCAGGGAATAATGTCAGTCTTTTGGTATCGGTTGAGTCCTGCTTTGTGACCCAGTATGTGGTCTATTCTGGAGAAGGTTCCATGTGCACTTGAGAAGAATGAGTATTCTGTTGTTTTAGGGTGGAATGTTCTGTATATGTCTATGAGGTCCATCTGGTCCAATGTTTCATTCAATGTTCTTATTTCTTTATTAATTTTCTGCTTCGATGATCTGTCTATTTCTGAGAGAGGCGTATTAAGATCTCCTACTATTATGGTATTCATATCAATATGGCTCTTTATCTTGATTAATAGTTTTCTTACGTAATTGGGTGATCCCATATTGGGGGCATAGATATTCAAAATTGTTAGATCGTCTTGGCGGATAGTCCCTTTAAGAATTATGTAGTGTCCTTCTGTATCTCTGACTACAGTCTTTAGTTTAAAATCTAATTTATCTGATATGAGAATTGCTACTCCGGCCTTCTTTTGAGGCCCATTGGCATGAAAGATGCTTCTCCATCCCTTCACTTTCAGTCTGGGTGTATCCTTAGGTTCAAAATGGGTCTCTTGTAGACAACATATGGATGGGTCCTGTCGTTTTATCCAATCTGCAACCCTGTGTCGTTTTATGGGCGCATTTAGGCCATTCACATTGAGAGTGATTATTGAGAGATAGGTTTTTATTGACATCGTGTTGCCTTTGAAGTCTTTCTGTCTATAGATTGTTTCTATATTTCTGTTCAATGATATTCTTAGGATTTTTTCTCTTTTATAGGACCCCCCTTAATATTTCCTGCAGTGTCGGCTTGGTGGTTGCATAGTCTTTTAAGCCTTGCCGGTCTTGGAATCTCTTTATCTCTCCATCCATTTTAAATGTCAGTCTTGCTGGATAGAGTATTCTTGGTTGCATGTTCTTCTCATTTAGTACTCTGAATATATTTTGCCAGCCCTTCCTGGCTTTCCAGGTCTCTGTGGAAAGATCTGACGTTATTCTAATGGGCTTTCCTCTGTATGTAAGAAGCTTCTTTGTCCTAGCTGCTTTTAAGAGGGTCTCTCTTGAAACATAATTCCCCATTTTAACTATAAGGTGCCGTGAGGACTTTGGAGAATCTAAAATCTTGGGAGGAGATCTTTCTGCCTCTAGTACATGAACATTGTTTCCATTCGTGAGATTGGGAAAATTTTCATAGACAACTTCTTCCACTATATCTTCTAGACTTCTTTCTTTTTCTTCCCCTTCAGGGATTCCAATAATTCTGACGTTGGAATGTTTCATGGCATCGTTTATTTCCCTGATTCTGTTTTCGTGGCTTCTGAGCTGTTTGTTCCAGGCTTCCTCCTGATCCTTTCTCTCTATCTGTTTGTCCTCCAGATCACTAATTCTATCTTCTGTCTCAGTTACCCTAGCTTTTAGAGAATTTAGATTGGACTGGAACTCATTGAGAGCATTTTGAACATCATCCCTGGTGGCTTTCAGTTCTGCCCTAACATTGTGAACATCATCCCTGGTGGCTTTCAGTTCTACCCTAATCAATTCTGTTTGGTCATCCATGGCTTTCTCCAACCTAGCTCTTGCCTGGATAATTGTTAGTCTGAATTCCTTTTCTGACATATTGTCTATGTCGATAGCCATTAGTTCTGTTGCAGAAGGCCCATCCTCTGTATTTTTCTTCTGTTGGGTATTCCTCCTCCTAGTCATTTTGGTAAGAGATGACTAAACAGATGCAGCTGGACTTACCGATTGTGGTGCAGTCAATGTGCACCCTGGAACGCTTCTGTGCAATCAGGATTCCCCACCCAAATGAGAGAAAAAAGAAAAGAAAAAGAAATAGAGAAGAAGAAAGAAAAAAAAAAAGGGGGAAAGAAAAAAGGAAGAAAAAAAAAAAAGAGAGAGAGAGAGATAGGAAAAAAAGGGAAGATATATGAGAAGGCTCAGCCCAAATGGGCCAAAAGGTAAGATTTGTGGAGTATACAAACAAAAACAGACAGACAAAAAGAGTGATAAAAGTATATGACAAGAGAAAAAAATATGTATATATAAGCAAAAAAAAAGGGAAAAACCTCCTCAGAAAGAACCCCAAGTATAAGATTTATATATTGTCAGGACAGACACAAATTCACAGAAACACTGACAGAAGGAAAAATTGGGAGAATGGTTATAGATTCTCAGTGTGGGTGAGGAAGGTTATTTTGATTCTTCCTGAAGGTATCTTGATGTTTTTGTTAAGGGACTCAACTTTCCTAAGTTACAGGGGGATTAGAAACTGGTTTGCCTATAGGGGTAGCATTGATTGGGGAAAGGGGGTTACTTTGAAGTTTAACTCTATATGTATAGTAGAAAATAAAAATTTAAAAAAGAATAAACTAGACTAAACTAAGTTAAAATTTAAAAAATAGAAAAACAAAAGAAAAACACGGGTGTATATCAAAAATTTCAGGTTAGAAGGTTATTAAAGAATTTGATGTACTGGACATCTCAGTGTGATGGTAAATAGGTTAAAAAATTATCTGTATGTATAAAAAAAAAAGAACCAGAATATTGGTAAAGAGTTAAAAATAAAAGTTGTATTTATGAAGTAGTGGTGGTTGTTCTCTTGTAGTCTTTTTTTTTTTTTTCCTTCCTTCCTAGTTGGTTTTCTGGGGGAGGGGTCTGCCACGTGGGTTTTCAGACAATGATGTTCCCTGAGTTAGGTCCTCCCACTCCCCTCAAGGGGGTGAGCTCTTTTTTTTTTCAGGAAACTGTTTTTTTTTTTTTCAGCTTTTTGTTTTCTGAGGGTTTTTATGTTCTTTCATCTGCTTTCTCTCGCCTTGACAGCTTTTGATGGTTTTTGGAGGTTTAGAGGAGAGCAAAGAGCACCCCAACCTCCCTCTCAGAGAGAAGCCTCAGACTGTTTTGCAAAAGCTGCTGGCAGAGTTGGTTCTGGGTCCCTGTCCCTGGGGATGCAGGAGCTCCTCGTTGTGCCCAAAACCAGGGCAGCTGTGGCTGTCTAGGCAGCTCCAGACCGCCAGAGAGGTTGCGAGCAGAGATCGCGCACTGAAATTTTCCCGCTGTCCTGGGCTGGGAATGTCTGTTTTTTCCTGCTGCCAGAGCTCCAGGCTAGCGCCTATGAGCACCTATCCCAAGGGAGGGTGTGGGACGCGCGTGTTTCAGGATTGCCGTCAGGCCAGGCTCCCAGCCCCTCACGGGAGACAGACCCCACTCGTTCTCAGGCGCGCTGGCGTTCAGGTGCACTCGCGGCTCAGGGACCGAGACCTGATTTCTCCGCCGCACTCTCTCTGGCTCCGCACCAGGGGAGGCTGTCCTGGGTCTGGGGACTTAGGTCCCTGACCCTAACGCCCAGGTTCCCACTATTACTCCCCCCCACCGCGATCCTTTGCTGTTTGTTTTTTGAGTGCTTTCAACCAGACTCCAAGTTAATGCTGGTCCCCAGATGCAGAGCACTCTCGTGTTGGGGTGTTACTTTCCAATCGGTCACCTCTGGTGGCTCCCTCCCCCTTTTGTTTATCTTCCGATATCAGTCCGATGCTCCCAGTCTGCTTTACCTGCCACTGGCGTCTTCTGCTCCAGTAGAGATCCAGACGTGTATAATTCTGATCTCAGGCTGATTTCATGGGTGGTCGGAGTTCTTTGGTAGGTAATCAGCTCAC
This sequence comes from Meles meles, assembly GCF_922984935.1. Lineage (NCBI taxonomy): Eukaryota > Metazoa > Chordata > Mammalia > Carnivora > Mustelidae > Meles > Meles meles. Next base: position 50,347,667 of record NC_060087.1, read on the forward strand.
TTTAGGGTACAGGTTGAAATGGTGCCTCCTCCTACTTCCCCGCCATCTTGCTCCCCTCTCTATTCTACAAATTTAATGACTATATGTCTTGGTGTCGGCCTGGTTTTTTTTTTTTTTTTTTTTTTTTTTTTTTTTTTTTTTTTTTTTTTTGATGGGAGTTGTCTGTGTCTCCTGGATCTGGATGTCTATTTCCTTTTCCAGGCTAGGGAAGTTTAAGCTATTATTTCCTCAAATAATTTTTCTGTCTTCTTTTTTCTTTCTTCTTTTTCTTGGACTATGATACAAATATTATTATGTTTCATGGATACACTGAGTTTCCTAAGTCTATTCTCATGTTCCATAGTTCTTCTTTCTCTCTTTTGTTCAATTTCATTATTTTCATTACTTTCTCTTCTATGTCACTAATTTGTTCTTCTGTTTCACCCAGCCTGTTCTTCATTGTAACAAGCCTGTTTCCAATATCATTTATTGCACACTTCATCTATTATCAATTCATTTTAATTCTTTTATCTCTGTGGTAAGGTTTTCCCTGATGTCTTCTATTCTTTCCTCAAGTCCATTGATTGTCCTTATGATTATTGCTATATGTTCTCCATTAGGCATGTTACTTAGATCTGTTTCACTTAGATCTCTGGCTATGGCCTCATCTTGTTCTTTCATTTGTGATAAATCACTCCATCTTTTCATTTTGTCTAAGTTTCTGCCTCTTCCTCTGTATTAGAAAAGCCAGTTATGTCTCTTGCTCTTGGAAGTAATGGCTTTATGAGGAAGAGGCCATGAAGTGTCCTAACCCTGGTGCTTTAGGAAGTATCTTCAGTGTGTGGTGCATGTGTTATGTTGTTTTGGGTTGTTTTGTTTGTTTGTTTCTTTCTGTCTATCCTTCAGGCTTCTACTCTGCTGATGCTTTCCTTGCTTGCTGTGGGCAGTTTCTGTTTCCTGGCCTGAATGCCATTATTTTTACCTAAGTGTGTTCTGGTCTGCTTTTGAAATGAAATCTGGCATTACTTCTACCAGAAGTGAGGCCCTAAAGAATGCTCTGGCCAGGAGATATGGTGTGGACAGTAGCGAGTACTGATATTCTGGGGAATGAGCTTTCTATGCTGTGACTGAGGCAAGCTTAAGTGAGAAGGGCAGTCCTGCCAAAGCACGGGCGGTTGTGCCTTCATATAAACATGTTAAGCAGCCAGTATCTGTGCTCTTCTACCTTCTCCAGTGTCTATGTTTTTATGCTGCAGGTGGGGTGGTATATGGCACCAGACACCTTCTTTGTTCCCATAAAGGCATCTCCCTGAATACTGCTGCTCGGTGACATGATTCTAGGAGAGTGAATAACCTCATCTCTGTGTGCTCCAGGAATTCTTCAAATAGCTGTTTCCATATTGTCTGTCCCTGGGTTGTCTGACCTCTCTTAAGGTGCTGGGAAGTGCACTCGGTGCCATCCTAGCCAAATTCACTCACCCGTAAAACTTCAGGATTTAAGCCCAACTGGTTGCAACAACTCAAAAAATTCAGCCCTTCTTGTTTTCAAAGCCAATGTTTTTTGGAGAAACCTCATTACACATTCCCCTGTATGCACCTCTCTCTCACTATTCTCCCTGACCACAGCTCCCTCCCCTCAGTAGCACCTGTGATCTGTTTCTACTGCAAACCACCTCTCCACACTTCTTACCTTCTCCACTGTCACATCTTCTCTCCCTTTAGTTGTGGAGTTTGTTGTTCCAGTCTTCAGGACAATTCCTGTGTGTTTAGGATGATTTGATAGTTATCTAATTGTATTCATGGGATGAAACAAGTCTAGAGTCTTTCTACTCTACCACTATCTTCCTCTCTCCTTCATTTTTGAAGAAAGTGCAAAAGTGGCTCAGCAGAGGAAAGATAGCCCTTTCAACAAACTATGAACCTTGACCTAAACTAGAAATATAAGCCACTTAAGGAAGAAAGAATAAGTGAAAGTATTCAGGATCTATGATCAGGTGATGAGTTCTCTGACTTGACACCAAAAGCAAAATATATAAAGGGGAAAATTGATAAGTTATACTTTATCAGAATCAAAAGCTTTTTATATCTGGAAGACACTGTAAAGAAGGTGAAAAGACAAACTTCATATAGATTACCGTTTAGGCAACAAATCACGTATGTGTTAAAGAGTAATTATCCAAGGTGTATACAAAATACAGAAACAATTCAAAATTCAACAAGAACAAAAAAACCCACAAAAAATAACTGGAAATAAACAAGAGATACTAAGAAACAATTCAAAGAAGACATACAGATAGTAAATAAACCCTTGAACAATTTTTATTGTCATCAATTAGTGAAATACAATTTAAAATAAAAATAGATTATTATACATCCATCAGAATGGCTAAAGTAAAAAAGTTGCAACACCAAACACTGACAGGGATGTAGAAAACCTGGTAAGTCATTCATTGCTGTTAAAGATGTAAAATGGAAATAAAATGGTACAGCCAATCTAGAAAGCATTTTGGGAGTTTCTTATAAAACTAAACATGTAATTATGACACAATTCAGTGATTGCACTCTTGAGCATATATTCCAGAGGAATGAAAAGCTATGTATATACAAAAACTTGTAATCCAATGTGTATACTAGCTTTATTCATACTAACCAAAAACTGAATATGACACATAAGTCTTTCAATGGATAAATGGTTAAAAGCTGGAGCAACCATGTCATGGAATAATACTCATCAATAACAAGTAATGAAATGTTGATACATGCCACAACTTGGATAAAACTCTAGGAAATTATGCTGAGTGAGAAAAGCCAATATCAAAAGTTTGTATACTGTATGGTTTAATTTGCAAACATTCTTGAAAGAAGAAAATTAGAGAAATGGAGTAGACATTAGTGATTTCCAGGCTTTAAAGATCTGGGGGAGGTGAATACTTGTGATGAAACTCTTCTGTATCTTCACTGTACTGGGTGATATATGGACCTACATATGTTATGACATTGCACAGCACTTAGTTCACATAAACACACCAATAAATTTATGTAAGCCAGGGAAATCTAAATAATATTAGTGGATTGCATCCATGTCAATTTTTCAGTTGAAATATAGACCTATTTTTTGCAATGCTTTGCCACTGGGCTGAGTGAAAGTATATGGGAAATCTCTATTATTTCTTATATTCAAAAACTATTTTTGAAATTGTTCCTTGTTGTCTTTTGCAAAATTTGGGACATTTTCAATTTTTATTTCTTCAAATATGTATGCATTCAATCCCTCTCATTTTCTCTTCTTCTGGGATTCTGATTATGAACACAGGACATTTTGTTATTATTGGGCAGAGCCTTAAACTATCTTCATTTATTTTCAGCTATTTACTCACTATCTTGAGGTTGTTAAATTCTATCGATCTGTTCTCAAGTTTATTAATCCTGTTATCTGCACTGTACCATTGAGCCTGTGCTGTGACATTTATGTTACTGTATTTTTCAGTTATATAATTTACATTTGGTTCTTTTTAAATAACTTCCAGGTCTTTGCTGAGATTCCCATTTTTTATTTGTTTCATGAAGATTAATAATTGCTCATTGAAGCATTTTTAGGATTGCTTCTTTTTTTTTTTTTAAGAGAAAGATAGGCAGAAGGAGAGGGAGAGAGAGATGGTTAAGCAGGATCCACACCCAGGATAGAGCCTGATGCAGGGCTCAGTCCCACAACACTGAGATCATGACTGAGCTGAAATCAAGAGTTGGAGGGCACCTGGATGGCTCAGTGGGTTAAGCCTCTGCCTTCAGCTCAGGTCATGATCTCGGGGTCCTGGGATTGAGCCCTGCATTGTGCTCTCTGCTCAGCAGGGAGCCTGCTTCCCCCTCTCTCTCTCTGCCTGCCTCTCTGCCTACTTGTGATCTCTGTCTGTCAAATAAATAAATAAAATCTTTAAAATTTTTTTTGTAAGATAATACCAATATCTGATTAATCTCATTGTTTCTGTCATTTGATTATCTTTTTTCATTCAAGTCATAATTTTCTTAGGTTTTAGTATGACAGGAGATTTTCAATTATATTCTAAATATTTGGGTGTTAGAAGATTCTGAGTTTTATTTAAATCCTTTACTTTAGTAGACAGTCACTCTGTTTAGGTTTAACATGCAGATTCTGGCATGCTTTGTAGAGTGACTTTTGAAGAACAAATTAATAAGAGCTTTTAGCATTCTATTTTTTTTCTGTTTGGTACATCTGGTGCAATCGTGTTTCCCTCTAATCCCAGCTTGCAATCCCTGAGAGGATAGAAAGAATTTCCTGAGCCTGGGCTGCCTCTATTCCTGTAAGTCCATAAACTGTAAGTTTATGAAGGGAGTCTCGGGTTTATGGGATAGGGATTACCTGTAAGCTGCATCTAGCTGCTTATTTTATGAAGACTACTGCTGGTGTTATGAGGCCAGATGTCTCGTATCCCCATACAGATAGGGAGCCTGGGTTTGGTAGGGCAAATAGAGCATTTCTTGGTTAAGCTGCTTTTTGTGGAACAATTCTCCTTACTGTTACAGTAAGGTCCCCTGGTCTATCTGGGTAGGAAGGTGGTTCTTGGGCCCAAGAGCAAAGAACTCTTCCCAAGTGGATTTTTTTTTTTTTCATTTGAAGATCTAACTGGCGATATTAAGTAATTCCTGAATAGAGCAACATTCACTCTAGCCAGTGCAGAGATGCTCCATAGATGGGTGTTTGTTGTGTTGGATCCCCCTGTCCAGGTGCTACCCAGTATATTTAGGTGGGGGAAGGGATTGCCAGGCCCATTGAAAAAGAGAGTGCTACTCACTTGTATCAGGTTTTCCCCTTGAGAGATGGTGGTACAGAAGGAGGACCCAGGTTTGTCTTGTCCCTTGAACACAACTAGATAAATACCAAAAAAGAAAAAAAAATCATTCTGAATACATAATAAATCTACATGGGGACTGACAGAAGAAACTGCATAACTAGAGAGAGAGAAAAGGTCACATCAAGAAAGGTACAAAGAGGGGCGCCTGGGTGGCTCAGTGGGTTAAGCTGCTGCCTTCGGCTCAGGTCATGATCTCAGGGTCCTGGGATCGAGTCCCGCATCGGGTTCTCTGCTCATCAGGGAGCCTGCTTCCCTCTCTCTCTCTCTCTCTCTGCCTGCCTCTCTGCAACTTGTGATCTCTCTCTCTCACTGTCAAATAAATAAATAAAATCTTAAAAAAAAAAAAAAAAAAAAAAAAAAAAAAAGAAAGGTACAAAGAGACTTGGTTTAGGGAAGAAACGAACTGTGAATGCTGCAAAGGGAGGGGGGAGCCCTGGTCATGGAGAAAGGTGAGAGACAGAAGAACACAAATGGAAACACACCAGGAGAACATTTCCCCAAAGCTATTGTCTGGGACAACAAGAGCATCTGATCTTTTTTTCCATCCAGCAGGGCTTGAAGACTGGAATAAATTTATTTATTTATTTATTTAAGAACGAGACAAACACACACACACACACAGAGAGAGAGAGAGAGAGAGAGCGAGAGAGAGAGATGGAGGAGCAGAGGGAGAGGGACAAGCAGACTCAACACTGAGCAAGGAGCCCATAGCCCTGTGATTATGGTCTGAGCCAAAATCAAGAGTCAGACACTCAACTGACTGAGCCACCCAGGTGCTCCTTGAAGACTGGATTTTTAAAGGTCAGAGGACTTGGCTGTGATAGAGCCCTGAGAGTACTGCTTAATCCTGGAGAGAAGTCAGACAAACAACCCCAGACCAGACACTGTGATCTGAGGAACATCTAAGGTGCACAGGGGAGAGACTGTTCCTTCTTCCTGGAGTGCACCTGTGAAAATCAGCCTTCACAGAAATTACTTTCTGGGGACAAAAAGCCTTTGGGCACCATTGCCCTTCCCCACCCTTCAGCATCGGTTCAGACACACCTGATGAGGGTTTCTCACTTGAATATCTGTTGTTTGGCTTACTTGCTCCCATTCCCATGCCCCTGTATTCTGGCACAACTGTGCTTCTAAGTCAAACCTGCATCCATCTCACTGCACTAAGATACCAACCCAGAACGCCAAGTACAGTCAGCCATCACAGCACATGTCTAATATTTGAAGTTTTAAAAGTCAGAAGGCTTGGCTTGGATAGAGCACAAAGTGCAATGTACTGCCTCAGGCAGGCAAGGAACCCAGAGATACACAGCATGAATTCAGTGTCCTGAAAAATGCCTGGGACACATAAGTGAAAATTCTTCACTCTTCTGTGGGGGGGGGGTGCTTTCCTGAGGGCAGCATGAACAGAGACCCTTCTCCAGGGAAGAAGGAGTAGGCTGGTGCCACACTTCCCCACCCCTCAGCATAAACCAGCTTCAGTAAATAACACAGTACCTACACTGGGTCCCTAATACTGACACCAAGTCCTGACCCCCAGCACTATGCTGGCTTTCCTCAGGCAAGTGTGGCAAAGTCTCAGTGAAACAGACTCCTTCTCCCAGAAGACCAGCAGGAACCCTTGCACACATCATGTCTCAGGAACAGAAAGTTCTGCAAGGCTTCAGTTCTAGTGGAAGTAGCATTAGGCCTCAGTTAACAAGCAGACCACAGCACACCCAGAAAAACTCACCACACTCTGAGCAAGTTCCAAACACTGCCCACTGCAGGCAAGGAGAGCATCTGCAGATGACTGGCCTGAAGGATACAGCAGCCAAAAAAAGAAAGAATTATGGACCATAAGAATAGACTTAGGGAACTCAGTGACTCCACCAAACATAATACCATTAATATCATTGGAATCCCAGAAGAAGAAGAGAGATTCAGAAAGGGGGGCAGAAGGTATATCTGAGGAAATAACAGCTGAAAAAAATCTCTAATCTTGGGAAGGAAAAAGACATCCAAATTCAGAAGTCACAGAGACTGACATTAAAGTCAACAAAAAACAGGCCAACAACAAGATGTATTACAATGAAAATTTATAAAATATAGTAATAATGAAAAACAATTCTGAAGCACCAAGTCTAGGAAGTCCCTAACTTACAAAGACCCATAACTCGAGCTGCAGATCTCTCTGCAGAAACTTGGCAAACAAGAAGAAAGTGGCATGATATATTCAATGTGCTGAATGGGAAAAATCTGAAACAAAGAATACTCTATCCAGCAAGGCTATCATTCAGAAGAGGAGAGAGAGTTTCCCAGGCAAACAAAACCTATAGGAGTTCATGACCACTAAACCATTCCTGCAAGAAATATTAAAGGGAATGCTCTGAATAAGAAAGAAAGACCAAAAGCAGCAAGATTAGAAAGGAACAGAGAAAATATCTAGATAACAATGACAAAACAAGCAATAAAATGGCACAAAATACATGTCAATAATTACTCTGAATATAAATGGACTAAATGCTCCAATCAAAAGAAATAGGGTGTCAGAATGGATTAAAAAAAAAGACAATCTATAGGTTGCCTATAAGAGACTCATTTTACCCTAATGACACCTGCAGATTGAAAGTGAGGGAATAGAGACACAAATAACATGCAAGTGTACATCAGTAGAAAGCCCAAGTAGCAATACATATAAAAGACACTCTAGATTTTACCAAAGACTATAATAAGACATGAAGAAGGTCTTTATATCATAATAAAGGAGACAACTCAACAAGAAAATCTAAAAATTATAAATACAACCCCAACTTGGGAACACCCACATATAGAAAACAATTTATAACAAACAAAAAGGAGCCCACTAATAATAACAAAATAATAGTAGATGACTCTAACACCCCACTTACATCAATAGGCAGATTGTCTAAGCAAAAATCAACAGTGAAGTACTGGGTTTGAATGACATGTTGGACCAGATGGACTTAACAGATATATACAGAACATTTCATCTTAAAGCAGGAGAATGCACATTATTATCAAGTGTACATGGGACACTCTCCAGAATAGGTCACATACTAGGTCATAAATTAGGCCTCAACAAGTACAAAAAGATGGAGTTCTTACCCTGCATATTTTCTGTTCTCAATGCAGTGAAAGTAGAATTCAACCACATTTTTTGCTCTTGCTTCCCTTGCCTTTGGCACTGTGTCTAGGAGGAGGTTACTGCAGCTGAATTCAAAGAGGTTGATGCCTGAGTTCTCCTCTAGAATTTTGATGGTTTTCTGTTTCATATTTAGGATTTTCTTCCATCTTGAATTGATTTTTGTGTATGGTATAAGGAAATGGTCCAGTTTCATTCTCCTTCATGTGGCTGTCCAATTTTCCCAACACCATTTGTTGAAAAGACTGTCTTTTTTCCATTGGATACTCTTTTCTGTTTTATTGATTAGTTGACTATAGGTCCATTTCTGGGCTCTCTATTCTGTTCATTGATCTATGTGTCTCTTTTTGTGCCAGTACCATCCTGTCTTGATGATTACAGTATTATAATAGACCTTGAACTATTGGGACTTCATTGAAATAAAAAGCTTCCTTTTTTAAAAGAATTTATTTATTTATTTGACAGACAGAGATCACAAGTAGGCAGAGAGGTAGGCAGAGTGGGGGAAGCAGGCTCCCTGCTGAGCAGAGAGCCCAATGCAGGGCTTGATCCCAGGACCCTGAGATCATGACCTGAGCCAAAGGCAGAGACTTAACCCACTGAGCCACTCAGGCACCCCAAGATAAAAAGCTTTTACACAGCAAACAGTCAACAAAACCAAAAGACAACTGACAGAATGGGAGAAGATATTTGCAAATGACATATCAGATAAAGGGCTAGTATCGGCAATCTATAAAGTACTTATCAAACTCAACATTCAAGGAACAAATAATCCAATCAGGAAATGGGCAGAAGACATAAACAGACGTTTCTGCAAAGAAGACATCCAAATGGCCAAGAGACACATGAAAACGTGCTCAACATCACTCGGCATCAGGGAAACACAAATCAAAACCAAAGTGAGATACCACCTCACACCAGTCAGAATGGCTAAAATTAACAAGACAGGAAACAACAAATATTGGCAAGGATGCAGAGAAAGGGAAACCCTCTTACACTGTTGATGGAAATGTAAGCTGGTATAGCCACTCTGGAAAACAGTATGGAGGTTCCTCAAAATTTGAAAATAGAGCTACCCTATGACCCAGTAATTGCACTACTGGGTGTTTAGCTCAAAGATACAAATGCAATAATCCAAAGAATCACCTGCACCCCAATGTTTATAGCAGCAATGTCCACAATAGCCAAACTATAGAAAGAGTCCAGATATACATCAACAGATGAATGGATAAAGAAGATATGGTACACACACACACACACACACACACACACCCTGGAATATTCTTCAGTCATCAAAAAATGAACTTTCACCATTTGCAATGACATGGATGGAACTAGAAGTTATTATGCTAAGTGAAATAAGTCAATCAGAGAAAGACAATTTTCATATGATATCACTAATATGTGGAATTTGAGAAATAAGGCAGAGGATCATAGGGGAAGAGAGGAAAAAATGAAACAAGATGAAACCAGAGAGGGAGACAAACCATAAGAGACTCTTAATCCCAGGAAACAAACTGAGGGTTGATGGAGTGGAGGGAGGATGGAAGGGATGGGGTGGCTGGGTGATGACATTGGGGAGGGTATATGTTATGGGGAACACTGTGTATTGTGTAAAAATGATGAATCACAGACTTGTACCCTTGAAACAAATAATACATTATATGTTAATTTTAAAAAGAAAATAATAAATAAATAAATAAAATCTTTAAAGAAAAATAAAAAGGAACATTCCATCCTAAAACAAAACAATACTTATTTTTCTCAAGTGCATGTGGAACTTTCTCCAGAATAGATCACATACTGGGTCACAAATCAGGTGTCAACAGATACCAAAATACTGAGGTTATTCCCTACATATTTTTAGACCACACTGCTTTGAAATTGTAACTCAATCACAAGAATAAATTTGGAAGGAACTCAAACACTTGGAGGTTCAAGAGCATTCTACTAAAGAAGGAATGGGTCAACCAAGAAATTAAAGAACTTGAAAATTCATGGAAACTAATGAAAATGAAAACATATCTGTTCAAAACCTCTGGGACAGAACAAAGACGGTCCTAAGAGGGAAATACATAGCAATACAAGCCTCTCTCAAAAAATTAGAAAAAATCCAAATGCACAAGCTAATCTTATACCTAAAGGAATAGGAGAAAGACAATAAATGAAGCCTAAACCAAGATGGAGAAGAGCAATAGTAAAGATTAGACCAGAAGTCAATGAAATAAAAACCAGAAGAACATTAGAACAGATCAATGAAAATAAAAGCTGGTTCTTTTAAAGAATTAATAAGATCAATAAGCCTCTGGCCAGACTTATCCAAAAGAAAAGAGAAAGGAGCCGGGATGCCTGGATGGCTCAGTGGGTTAAGCCTCTGCCTTCAGGTCATGTCGTGATCCCAGGATCCTGGGATCGAGCCCTGCATCAGGCTCTCTGCTCAGTTCAAGAGAGCTCATGACTGATACCAAGGAAATACAGACAATTGTTAAAACATATTATGATCAACAATATGCCAACAAATTAAGCACTCTGGAAGAAATGGGTGCATTCACAGATACTTATAAAGTACCAAGACTGAAACAGGAAGAAGCAGACAATCTGAACAGACCCATAACCAGCAAGGAAATTGAAGCAGTAATCAAAGACCTCCCAAAAAAACAAGATTCCAGGGCCAGATGGTTTCCCAAGGGAATTCTACCAAACTTTTAAAGAAGAAATAATGCCTATTCTACTGAAGCTGTTTCAAAAAATAGAAATGGAAGGAAAACTTCCAAACTCTTTCTATGAGGCAAGCATTACCTTGATCCCAAAACTAGACAAAGACCCCAGCAAAAAGGAGAATTACAGACCATCAACATGGATGCCAAAATACTCACCAAGACACTAGCCAATAGGATCCAACAACATTAAAAAGATTATTCATCACAACCAGGTGGGATTTATTCCTGGGATGCAAGGGTGGTTTAACATTGAAAATCAATCAATGTGATAGATCATATTAATAAAAATAAAGACAAGAACCATATGATTCTCGCAGTTGATGCAGAAAAAGCATTTGACAAAATACAGCATCCATTCTTTTTAAATTTATTTAATTATTTGAGAGAGAGAGAGAGAGACAGCACATGAGTTGGGGGAGGGAAAGAGAAAGAGGGAGAGAGAGAATCCTAAGTACACTGCCCACTGAGTGTAGAGCCAAATGTTGGGCTCTATCTCAAGACTCCAAGATCATGACCTGAGTCAAAATCAAGAGTCAAACACTTAACTGACTGAGTGCCCGAGGTTCCCCCTGCATCCATTCTTCATAAAAATCCTCAACAACTTAGGGACAGAGGGAACACATGTCAACATAATAAAGCCCATATATGAAAGCCACGCAACTAACATCATTCTCATTGGAGAAAAACTGAGAGTTTTTCCTCTATGGTCAGGAAAAAGACAGGGATATCCATTCATTCCACTGTTACTTAACATAGTACTGGAAGCCCTAGTCTCAGTAATAAGAAATAAAACAACAACAAAAAGAAATAAAAGCATTCAAATTAGCAAGATAGAAGTCAAACTTTCACTACTTGTGATGACATGATACTTTATAGAGAAAACCCAAAATACTCCACCAAAAACTTGCTAAAACTGATACATGAATTCAGTAATATCACCTGATACAAAATCAATGCACAGAAACCATTTGCATTTCTATCTAACAATAATGAAGCAGCAAAAAAATCAAAGAATCCACTCCATTTATAATTGCACCCAAACTTGTAAGATACCTAGAAATAAACCTAACCGAAGAAGTAAAAGATTTGAACTCGACAACCATAGAACACTTATGAAAGAAATTGAAGATGACACAAAGAATTGGAAAAACATTCCATGCCATGAGCAATCCATGAGATTGGAAGAACAAATATTGCTAAAATGTCTATATTACTCAAAGCAATGCAAATGTTTAATGCAATCCCTATCAAAATACCACCAGCATGCTTTACAGAGCTAGAACAAACAGTCCTAAAATTTGTATGGAACCATAAGAACCTGGGTAGTCAAGACAATCTTGTAAAAAAACAAAAAAAACAACAAAGCAAAGCTCTGGTCATCACAATTCCTCACTTCAAGGTACACTACAATGCTGTAGTCATCAAAACAGTATACTACTGGCACAAAAGTAGACATATAATTCAAGGGAACAGAGTATAAAAGCCAGAAACAAACCTATAACTATATGGTCAATTAATCTTTGACAAAGTAGGAACAAATATCAAATGGAAAAAAGACAGTCTCTTTAACAAAATGTGTTGGGAAAACTGGACAGCAACCTGGACCACTTTCTTGTACCATACACAAAAATTAATTCAAGATGGATGAAAGTCCTAATGTGAAACAGAAAACCATAAAAATCCTAGAGAACACAGGCAGCAACCTCTTTTACATCAGCCGTAGCAAATTCTTACTAGTTATGTCTCCTGACACAAGAAAAACAAAGCCAAAAACAAACTATTGGGACTTCATCAAAATAAAAATCTTCTGTACAGCAAAGAAAACAATCAACAAAACTAAAAAACAACCTTAATAATGGGAGAAGATACTTGCAAATGATGTATCTGATAAAGGGTTAGTATCCAAAATTTATAAACAATTTATAAAAATCAACACTTAAAAAAGAAATAATCCAGCCATGTCCACAATATTCAAACTGTGAAAAGAGCCAAGATGTCCATCAACAGATGAATGGATAGGGAAGATGTGGTATTTCACCAAGTAATATTACTCAGTCATCCAAAAGGATGAATATTTACCATTTACATCAATGTGGATGGAACTGAAGGGTATTATGCTAAGTGAAATAAGTCAAGCAGAGAAAGACAATTATCCCATGGTTTCACTCATATGTGGAATATAAGGAATAGCACAAAGGACCATAGGGGAAGGGAGGGAAAGCTGAATGAGAAGAAATCAGAGAGGGATCCAAACCATGAGAGGCTTTTAACTATAGGAAACAAATTGAGGGTTGATGGAGGGGAGGTGGGTGGGGGAATGGGGTATAGGTGATGGGCATTAAGGAGGGCATGCGATATGATGAGCACTGGGTGTTAATATGCAATAGATGAATAACTGAACTCTACATCTGAAACTACTGATGTACTATATGTTGGCTAATTGAATTTAAATTAAACAAAGTGAAAGAATCTAGTTAAAAATATGGGCAGAAGACATGAATAAACATGTTTCCAAAGAAGACATGCAGATGGCTAACATACACATCAGAAGATGATCAACATCACTGACCATCAGGGAAATAACAAATCAATAGTACAGTGAGATATCACCTCATGCTGGCCAGAATGGCTAAAATTAAGAACAAAAGGAACAACAGGTGTTGGCATGGATGCAGGGAAAGGAGATGTTGTTGGCAGGGATGGAAACTGGAGCACCTACTCTGGAAAACAGTATGGAAGTTCCTTGAAAATTTAAAAATGACCTGATATTTTATTTTTTTTTCCATTTTATTTATTTTTTCAGCGTAACAGTATTCATTCTTTTTGCACAACACCCAGTGCTCCATGCAAAACGTGCCCTCCCCATTACCCACCACCTGTTCCCCCAACCTCCCACCCCTGACCCTTCAAAACCCTCAGGTTCTTTTTCAGAGTCCATAGTCTCTTATGGTTCGCCTCCCCTCCCCAATGTCCATAGCCCGCTCCCCCTCTCCCAATCCCACCTCCCCCCAGCAACCCCCAGTTTGTTTTGTGAGATTAAGAGTCATTTATGGTATTTTAGATGATTTTTTTTGTTAAAATAGATATCTCTATGTTCTTACAGCATGTGAGTTATATTCAGAGGCCAACTTGATAAATATAAATGGATAATTTAAAATGATAAATTCAACTGACTTTTTTCTATAAAGTTGATCTTAGTTACAACATTCACTAAATGTCTTACTCAAATTTTCCCAAGAGATTTCGCACTATTTGTAAATGGAGGGAAGCCTGACTAACTGTCTCCATTTTCAAAGTTCCCAATATTCTAAGACTACAATTCTAAATATTTATTTTAACAGAGTTCTAATTTTTATTGCTTGCAGCACACAAAATGATTGCAATATACTCAAATAATGTGGAAAAATATGCTCCACATAAAAGAAAATTTGATTCAGTGAAAAAAAATTTAAATGGAGTCAAATAATTAAATATTGACATGAACTTTTTACTATTATCATTAAGGCATGAATCTGAATCACTGTCAAAATTGTAACATAATAATTAATAATTAGTTCCAGGAAGCCACAACCTTTGTGAATTTAAGGTGACATGTTAAATCTTGCTAGAAATAGCAAGTACTAAGGCTTGACTCCAGTTGGTGTTAAGTAAGTGATGCAGCCACCTTGAACAGGAAATGACTCATTGTGGTGTCAGCTAAAGTTTGAAATAGCTTGGGATGAACTGCTGCTACTCTGTTTACTGGAATTTCCACTAGGGTTGTCCTGGCCAGTGTCCAAGCAGACATATGGCCAGTTTCCTTCTGTCAGTGAGCCAAATCTCACCCTGAAGTTATCTCCCCACTCTATATTATAAACAGAAGAAGGAGGTTAGTCTTATTTAAAATAAAATGACATTCTTTTGCAATTATGCTACAAGTAGAATGTCTAACATTTAAATCCTGCTTGTTTTTATTACTTTATGTCAATGTTTTACATCTTGAACACTTAAGTTGCTCATCACTAAAGAAAGCTATGCTAATTTGGGACAGACTGAAAGTGTTAAGCTACTATTTTTGCCTAGAAATTAAAATGCATATTTATCTGGACAACCCCCCCAACCCCCCCACACACACATACCCTAGTGTACTAGTGAACTTTTAAATTATTTCATGTTTAGGTCTAAGCCTCAAATGTTACATGAAATGAATTACTATCTCCTTCCTTCCAGTTAGTGTGACTATAAAATGAAGTTACTTTCAAAATAATGTCCCTACTATTCCAGAAATTAAATTTTGCCTTCATTATTATAATAAGAAAATAAATTTCACATACAAAAGTATAGGCTTTAATACTTTTTCTCATTAATAAAATGAAAAAGGAAAATATAAAATCTCTAGGATCACTTCTAGAATATCTCAAGTCAAAGATTTGGCATGGAGCAAACTTAAGATGTTCTCCCTCTCGTTCTTCTGCTCCCCACCTCTAGATGGTTCTTAAGGAGAGCACATGTAGTGAGGAACCCTGGATGTTATATGCAACTAATGAATTGTACACTACATCAAAACAAATGATGTATTATATGTTGGCTAACTAAACATAATAAAAAAAGCAGAAAAAATAAATAAATAATAAAAATTAAAAAAATAAGAAATAAACTGCTAAAATTAATTTTAACATTACATTTTCTTTGAGCAAATATATTTAAAATAAAATGTTTTCACTACAAATAAGTAAAAATGTGAGGTGATGGATGTGTTAATTAACTAGATGGTGGGAATCCTTTCATAATTATACATACCACTATAATGTACACTTTAAATGTCTTATAACATTGTCAATAAAGCTCAATAAATTCAAATATTATTCAATTTGTAACCAATATACATATACTCATGAAATATTTTTAAACTAATAAAATCTGGTTTGTATTCTACAGCACATCTTAATTCAGATGCAAAATTGTCAACGGTTAAAGTGAAATTTAACCTTACTAAAACAGTGAAATTATACTTAACAGGAAACTATTTTAAACTTCTTCAGCATTTAAATTTGAATTAATTAAATTAAAAATCCAGTCTTTCAGTCACAGTAACCACATTTTAACTGCTCAGTAGCCACATATGACTAGTAGTTGCCATATTGATTAGTGCAGATCTCCATTATTCAAGACAAGATAAGGAGGACTCTGGTAATTGAAAGGGAAGTAAAAAGAATAGAACTATATAGTTAGTTTTAAGCATGCCTGAAGGAACCTGAAGAAGTGACTCTCTGTTGTTGTCTAGAAAGTGGAGAACCTACAATATGTATAGCTTATGCAGGGATAACTATGATATATCAATTAGCATTTAACTAAACACCATCTTTCCATACTTAATTCTGAAAACTCTTGCTTAAGGGTTAAACTCTTAACTCAGTGAGTAAAAATGTTATTATTACAGTCCCCAAGGATACCTGAGTTATCACTTCTGATTTCTCTCAGTCTCACTCTAATGTTATCTGTCATCATCTATCTCCCCAATGAGGCACTAAGAAATATTCTTTCCTCAATTTGAAAACTTCTTCAATATTGATAGTTCCTTTCACTTCCCACTGATACCACTCTAGCCCAGGCTTTATGCTTCATTATATTACACCTAAATTGCTGCAAAAGCTTTTTTCACTGATTCTCCTATTCCAGTTTCTCCCGCCTAATTCATACTGTACATCTCCATTACATTAACCTTTCTAAGACATCATTTTCATGATCTGACTCCTCTATTAAAACTTGTTCACAGGTTTTCATCTGTGCCCAGAATAAATTCCTCATTGTCCTTATTGATTGTGTGTGTGGTGTGTGTGTGTGTGTGTGTGTGTGTGTGTGTGTGTGTATTCACCTCTCAGTCATTTTGGTACCAAATTAAACTTACCCAATTTCTGTTCTCCAATTCTTTAAAAAAATGTTTTTCTCTCTCCTCCTACCAACTGTGATCTCCTTAAAGGTCAGAATTGCATATTATTCTTATCATAGAATCCTCAATATGTTATGTTGTTTTTTGCACAATGATGCTTAGTAAGTATTTGTTAATGTGAAATAAATACAATGGAAACTCCGGCTGACCAATTGCCTTCTTATATGTTTCCTGGAAAAGAACATGAAGAGTTTAGGTCACCGAGACAAATAAACTTCATAATCTACCCATGTTTTACTCCTGTTACTCAGGTTTTATGTTATATTAATTATACTAATTTGTAAAAATGCCAATGCCAATATACATTTTAATTTACAATCAACATGATCAA
Source organism: Meles meles (assembly GCF_922984935.1). Taxonomy (NCBI): domain Eukaryota; kingdom Metazoa; phylum Chordata; class Mammalia; order Carnivora; family Mustelidae; genus Meles; species Meles meles. The sequence goes on from NC_060087.1 coordinate 50,364,639, forward strand.
CCGAGCCCCCCAGAAGCAGACCTCTTTTTAAGCCATCATGTTGCTGTGTTTTTAATTGACAAGATTTTATTAATTTTTTTGGCAAGACTTATTTTTGGCAAGATTTTTTAATGAACTGAAGAATGAAGAGCAAAACAAAGGATATAGGATTAAATAAAACATGTGCCAATATTTAAATGGAGTAATGGCAACTTTATGTCACCATCAACAAAAACTAGATTTCTCACCTTGAAAGTATAAAGAGGTCCACCATTTTTATAGAAAATGGTGTTGAAAGATAAATCATTTGAACAAATTTGTTCAGTGAAACTCTGTTAGCCCATGGACAAATAAAAGCTTTTATTTTTGAAAAAAGTAACATTTATTCTTTGAAAATTACAGCAATAAATAAGAAAATTTTTATGGTTTTTTAGTGGGAGAAAGTTGGTTTAAGGAATTAAAAAAAGAAAGTCACAGTATTAAATTCTCTTGGTGTTTAAATAATTTATTTGCTGTTTGCTACTTGTGCATTCATTTCAATGCCTGACACATGTATCTTCTGGACATGAAAAATAGTGGTCTATTTAAGAGAACTTAATGAGTGACAGTATTTTTGAAATGTACTTTATAAATACAAATATTTCAAAGTAAAGGGAGAAAACTGTTGAATGAGTGGACAATAACATTCTGAACATTTCTGATTTACAAAAGTATGACTATTTTTTCACTAAACGAATACAACCACTTAAAAAATATATGTGTGTGTATATGTGTATACCCACACACAGAACAGAAACATTTCAACTGGCAAATTTTTAGTGCACTGCCAAAGTGCGACAATAACTGTCATCCATAGACATTCACGTGCAAACACTACTGGACTAGTACACTAGAGCAATTAAGAAAGCATTAGTTAGTCAAACTCTGTGGCAAAAACTTTTAAACAATGAAACAGAAATCTACTTCTCATCTGAACAATGGAGAAAATAATCTCATTTATCATCTGAGACATATATATGTGTGTGTATGTTACACACAGTATTATCTAAGATGAGAAAACAGGGGCAACATAACTATCCATTAAAAAAAATAAGAAAAAGAAAGGACAGCAAAGACAGGAATGCACATGCACATGCAAGGGAATGGAGCAGTTAAGCAGTAAGTAATAGAAATCAATTAAAGTCTGAAACAGCAGCTAGTTTTGACACTGGAATGAATCATGGAAGTTGGATGAGTGGAAAAGGAGAGGTCAAAATAATTTCTCTTCTTTGTTTTCCGCTATGTATAGAACTATGTATAGCCCCTAGAAAATGTATAGAACTATGTATAGAACTATGTATAGTCACTAGCCAAAGCCCATTTGGAATGTAAGTTGGCTAAACTGTCGTGAGTCCAGTAAATTTGCCAAAACTACCACACAGGGTTGTTCTGAAAAACAAGTAAGATACCAGTTGCGAAGATGTTCCACAAAATTCAAAAGTTGCTCTCATATAAGACAGACAGTTTACATAATAATCAGATTCATTCTATCCTTCCAACTCTGAGAAAATGCAAACAATGAGCTCTCCAAACCACAGAAAGGAGGAAAACTGCTCCATTATCAGAGCTTCATGCAACAGAAGGCTCCATAATCACAGCTAAGTCTGACTTTGGAAGCAGAGCAAAGAGGGTGAAAAACTGATCTAAGGGAAATGGTTGCTGATATACCTGTGAGCAATGTCTCCACTCCTGGCATTTCCCCACAGAAATTCGTGAAAGGTGAGGAATTATTCAGTGGAGAAAATACAGATTCCCTATCCTGCCTCACTCTAACCCTCACGAAATTTATTGTTTAAACATGTATAGGATTAAATATCTCAATTTCTTCCTTACAGCAGGAAGGCCTGAGAGGGTAATTTATATATCTATATCTATCTATCTATCTATCTGTATATATATATAATTTACATATATGTATATATAAATTATATTCATCAAAATATGCCAAAAAACACAATTCTTTTCCTTACATATTAAAAACTGGAAAAGAAGAAAAGCCTAAAGTGTGTTAGCTATGTGTGTGCATTGCTATGATCATCTAACAGCTAGGAAACTCAGGCTTAGTGAGACTCATTTATTCAAGGCCACTTATCCCACGCAAACTTGATCCTGGACTTGTTTCATGTCAAAATTCTGGCTGAAAACTTCAACAAAAACAAATCCTACCCTCATTTAAAAAGGCCAGGATGATAAATGGCAAGTATAGCCAATATATTTTTGTTATCTTTTTTCATTGCTAATTCTATCACTATTTAATACAATATTCCGGCATTGAATAATGCTTCAATTAAACTTTTACAAATGCCTTAAACAGAATTTCCTGCTCCACTAATAGTAATTCTACAAGAACCACCCATGATATCAGAAACACAGGTAATCACCAATAAATGCATACAATCAGCAGCAGCTGCAAATATCACAAAAAGAGAGAGAACCAAACAATAGGTACCACCTGATAAAAAGAATACAACAAAACCTAAGGAACATTTTCTTCTTCCCAAAATCATTTTCCAGTCTGATAAGTCTCTAGCTCCAACTACCAAATTAAGGAAACAGAGGGTAAATGAACTTAAGACCACAAGGATGTAATCACAAAAATTTAAGATTGTGGTAACTGCAACTAGTGAAACAACCTATTTCGTAAAGAAATAAAAATGCAAATAAGAAACAAAGGGGAAACACAAATGAAAAAGACACTTAAGAGATTTATTGGAACTCTATATTAAAAATAAATAACATTTAAGAGACAATTGCAAATTGGAATCTGATTGGATATTTATTTCAATTAAGGAGTTACTGTTAACTTTAAGTATGATAATGGAATTGTAATTTTTTTCAAAAAAGACTGTACTTTACAGAACTATATATAGAATAATTAGGGTTGAAATGAGGTAAAGTATAGTATTTGTTCCAAAATAATTCTTGGTGAGGATTAAAATGAAGATAAGATAAACAAAATTATTTACAAATTGATAATAGTTGAACTTGGCTGCTAAGCACATGGCTGTTCATTACACTATCATGTAAGTGGGGAAAAAAGCACATGCAACACAATCACTAAAAAAAGTCCTAATTTTTTTTCACAAGGAAATAAGCTTATCATCAAGGAATTACAGAGCTGAAAAGTCCTTACAAACAACATCTATTCAAACCACCTCATTTTATAAATAAGGAAATTAAGGCTCAGACAGGTTAAGTGACTTGCTCAGGGTCACACAATTTGACAGATCCAGGGTCAAGATCATAATTTAAATCTCCAAACTTATAGCCCAGGGTGTTGTTCTTTTTCAAACCCCTAAGAAATGACTGCAGTTAAACATTTAGTCCAGAATATCCTAAAAATTGAGTGTAATTCATAAGAATAAGCCACGTGGCAAGGAATTAATAGTTAGTTCATACCAAAAATGAGCTGCCAGTCACTGTGATAAGATCTGTTTCTTTCTGAGAACCATGGTTTCCTGCTGTATTGGAGAAGCCAAACTGGGTTTCCTCCTCTTGTCCAAAGAAGTCGGAGTCATGATGTACATTCCATTCTGCTTTGGTTGGCGGCAGTAGTTCTGAGACACTGTTTTCACAAAGGGTGCTTGAAGGAGTCAGAGCATCTGTGTCCACTGTTAGCTTACTGCTAGGGGTCAAAGCTTGGGGCTCTTGACTCGAGTTTTTCATAGCCAAAGAGCCCAGAGATGCCAATGGCCCCACACTTAGACTTGGAACATCATCCATATCTAAGGGACTCTGCTGAAAGCCAGGGGCTGTCGTTCCAAAAAACAGAGAGGTATCCAGACTTTGAGGAAGGTCACTAGTAGCCATCAAGGCCCGAGGGTCCACAGTCTGCCCCAAGGAATTATTATTATTAGCAGGGAGGCTTCCTGCCAGAGTTGAACTCACAGAAGCCACATCAATAGTCAAGATTCCAGAGTTCACCAATGCTGTGTCCAGCACTGCTGCAGAACTACTGCCAGGCACATCAGAGAAGAGAGACACTAGCTCTGCATCACTGAGATCACTCTGTCCCTGGCTGGTAAGTTCACTGCTGGGGGTAAGAGAATTTGCAGTTTCTAGCTGAGCTAAGAGATCCTGGCCAAGGTTGTGCCTTTTGGCCATGTGGGTCTTCATGCTGTGCTTGGATGTGAAGAGTTTATTACAAGTAGAGACTGGGCAACGGCTTTTCCAAGTATCCACGTCCTGCAAGTGTTTCTTGGAGTGAATGTAAAGACTACTGCGAGCAGAGAACCTGGCACAGCAGCCTTCCACAGGGCACACAAATGGCTTTGTGCCCAGGTGGGTTATGCTGTGGCCTTTCAGGTGCTCAGCCCTTGTGAAAGATTTCCCACAGCCTTCCACAGGGCACATGAACCTCCGGTCATCCTCGTGCTTCCTTTTGTGCCTTAAGAGTTTGGACATGCTGGTGAAGTTCCAGCCACAGCCGTCAAAGTCACAAAGGAAAGGTCTCTCACCCGTGTGGCTCCGCAGGTGAATTTTCAGGCGACAAGCCTTGTCGTACTGTTTGCTGCAGCCAGGAAAAGAGCAGGAAAAAAGTTCCTGTTCCCTGAAATGGGCACGGTTATGGGAAAACAGGGCACTCACTGTGATAAACGTCTTCTTGCAGCCAGAAAACGCGCACTGGTATGGCCTCTCGGGCTCGAAATGGCTGCGCTGGTGGGCGCTGAGTTTGGCCTGAGTGGGGAAGCTCTCTTCGCACACCTCGCATTTGAACGAGTTCTCCTGCTCATGGCCTTTCATGTGTGCCTTGAGGTTATAAACCGTGGTGAAGCTCTTGCCACAGCCCTCTGCAGGGCAGCCAAAGGGCCGCAGTTTGTCGTGCGACTGCAGGTGCCTCTTGAGCTTGTAGGAGGTGGTGAAAGTCCAGCCACAGCCGCCCAGGGGGCACTTGAAGGGCCGCTGGCCCTGGCTGCTGCTGTGAGTCAGCAGGTGCACCTTCAGCTGGTGCTTCTTGGCGAAGGTTTGTCCGCACTGAGCCTCGGGACACAGGTACAGCACCACGCCCGGGCCTGGGCCCAGAGGCCTGCGGGGGGGACTTTCGGCTGCGGCCCGGCCCTCTGCCTCCTCCTCAGGCGCTGGGGCGGGCGCCGGTTCAGCCGGCTCGGCCAGCAGGAGGTCGGGCGGCAGCTCTGGGCAGTCGCTGGCCTGCGCGGCGTGCGGGACCCCCGCTTGCGGAGCCATCAGACCCCCAGGCTGAGGGGCAGGCGCGACCCCAGGCTCCCAGGCTGGCGGCGGAGGCGTGGCCAGGGTGAGGACGCCGTTCTCGAAGCGCAACAGCAGGTTTTGGTTGTGGATGGTGACCGTGCCCGTGAAGGCCGCGGCGGGTCCCAGGCCTGGGGCGGGGATCGGGTTCTCAGCCGGGGATGGGGCGGGGACTGCGGACTGGCAGCCAGGGCCTAGCGCCTGGCGGCCCGCGGGATTCGCGCCACTCTCACCCTGCTGGAGCTGTGGGACCGACTCGGCCTCCTCCCTCCATACAGGCCCTGCGGCCTGGCCGGCGCCCGTGGTCTCCACGTCGCCACCCGCCGGGTCCAGCAGCACCAGGAAGAAGTCATCGCTGTCGCCGCCGCCAGAGTGATCCAACCTCGGGGCCAACGGGCTCGGGCCCGGGCCCCGTGAAGCCGTGCGGGCCTCCTCGTGCCGCCTCCCGGGCCCGCCATCTTGGGGGCCCCGGAGCAGCAGGAGGCGGCGCGCGGGGACCTGGCCAGCCAGCGGGTCAGGGCCGCCGTGGAACCGGCTGGCGCCCGCGGGGCTGCGAGCACCGCCGCTCTGTAGTGTCCCACCAGCCGGGAGCAGCCTCGGGCTTTCCATCTCCGCGTCCGTGAGGCTCCACTGGAACCAGAGCCGCGGAGGAGGCGCGACCCCGCCCCCTGCCGCGGGCCTGAACACGTTCCTGAAAGGGAAAAAAAAAAAGTGCAATGCGCAGACACTGGCCCTATCAGATATTAAAACGTGTTTAACGACACAGTGATTTAAATATTCTGGTACTGGGTCTCTGGAACAAAATAGAAAGCCCAGAGGCAGAACCTGGTATGCACAAATAAGTTCTACATTTGATATTTGTGGGAAATCAAGGACGTCTTCCCAGATAATAAGGAAATGAAAGTTCATTCGGTAAATGGTGCTGGAATACCTAGCAATCTATCTGCTAAATGCAACTTAAATCTGTACATCACTGTATAGACCAAAATGAACACCCTACCTCTTCCCAGTGCTAAGCGTGGTGTTTAAAAAAAAAAAAAAAAAATGTTTACTGGATGGCTCCCTGGCTGGCTGCCTGACTGGATTTATCAATCCAGTGAAAGAAAATTCCTGGGACAACGTGCTATGTGTCAACATTGAACTACCATAGTGCTAGCAAATTCTACTGAAAATGATGTCTTCTCTCCCCCCCACCCCACAGCCCCCAGACAACTTCCATATCCAGAACTGTCTTGCTCAAGATCCTCAGGAAAATTTGTTTTATACTTATTTATTTATTTTGTTTTGCCTGCTGGTACAGTAATTAGAATAAATAAGAGGTGGGGCCAAAACAGTTTACCACTGTTCAGCCTAGAAGTTCAAAGCCTGGATTTATATTGAATCCTAGAAAACCCTACCCACCCCTGGTCTTTTCCAAGACAGTGCACAACCTAAACCAACTCTGCCATTACACCATGGTCTAGATTCTCCAGCCCATGGAGGTCTCTGGACAAGACTACCAGGTAAATGTGATAAGAGTAAACCCTAAGTCACCAGTATGGACTCTGCTGAGAAAAATACACACATGACCATGTTCAATAGTCTTGGTGTGTCTGCTTGCATTTCAGTGTGGTGGCTCAATCTCACTGTAATGGATATGGCCTGTGATGCCTAATGATTGTATTAATGATGTTTACAATCTTCCGACTTGTCTGTCATCTGTGATTTGGGAAGTAATATGAATATAGGGTGAAATATCTAGCAAGAGAAAGGTTGAGAGTGGTAACTAAATTATGGGGTGCATATAGTTTAAATAAATCTCCACTTTCCCCCTTTTTAGTGATATTGTATATTTGCACATCACTTGATAGGAAGAAAAAGTTTTTCATCCCTATTAGGGATCTAAACCTCCTCAAAAATTTTCCTTCGCATATTTTCCTTCCATTACATTTTTTGAAGGAAGCCATTTTTGAAATCTGAGATATAGAGGAGTTCATAAAACATATCTGCCAGGTTTAGATAACTTATAAAAACAAACATCCATGTAACTAGGACCAAGGTTTCCAGAATGCAGACACTGTGTTCCTCCCAATCCCAACCCACACCCTTCCTTATAGATACAGTCATTGTCCTGACAATGTGATGATATCAGTGCTCTTCTTATATCTTTACCATTTTTCTACACATCTCTAGATAATACAGTTTACATATATGAGTTATAAGTGGAATTGCATGCTTCCTTTGATGGCTTTTTTCTCTCACGTTGTATCATATGATATGTGTGATTTGACAGACTCATCCATGTTGTTCAAGGTAGCTGAAAATCCTTTGTCTCCATTATTGACTAGCATTCCAGTGTATGGTTTTGGTGAAGTGATTATGATATAATTATACTTACAATTCTACAGTGGATGGACACTAGGGTTGTTTCTAGTTTTTGACTACTATGAACAATGTTGCAGTGAGCATTCCTGGATATTTCCCATGGAACACATGTGTAAAAGTCTCTTGGGTACACCTCCAAAACCACATTCACTTGGATATAGAGTATGAATATCTTCAGCTTTTCTAGATGATGCCAAATTGGTTTCTGTAATAGTGACAATTTACACTCTCTCAAGTAGCATAGAGTTCCTGATGCTAGACATCTTCACCTACACGTAGGATTGGCAGAACTTTTTTTCTTTCCCCCACTATTACTGTTCAGCTTTTGTATATTCTTATGTTAATGAGCCTTTTGGATTTTCTCTTCTGCAAAAGGACTGTTCAAGATTAATTCTGTCACCAGTTAGAATGGCCAAAATTAGCAAGACAGGAAAGAACATGTGTTGGAGAGGATGTGGAGAAAGGGGAACCCTCTTCCACTGTTGGTGGGAATGCAAGTTGGTGCAGCCACTCTAGAGAACAGTGTGGAGAGTCCTCAAGAAATTAAAAATAGAGCTTCCCTATGACCCTGCAATTGCACTGCTGGGTATTTGGGTATCACCAAAGATACAGATGTAGTGAAAAGAAGAGCCATCTGTACCCCAATGTTTATTGCAGCAATGACCACGGTCGCCAAACTGTGGAAAGAACCAAGATGCCCTTCAACGGATGAATGGATAAGGAAGATGTGGTCCATATACACGATGAAGTATTATGCCTCCATCAGAAAGGATGAATACCCAACTTTTGTAGCAACATGGATGGGACTGGAAGAGATTATGCTGAGCGAAATAAGTCAAACAGAGAGAGTCAAGTATCATATGGTCTCACTTATTTGTGGAGCATAGCAAAGAACATGTAGGACATGGGGAGATGGAGAGGAGAAGGGAGTTGAGGGAAACTGGAAGGGGAGATGAACCATGAGAGACTATGGACTCTGAAAAACAACCAGAGGGTTTTGATGGGGCGGGGGGTGGGAGGTTGAGGAACCAGGTGGTGGGTAATAGGGAGGGCACGTACTGTATGGAGCACTGGGTATGGTGCAAAAACAATGAATACTGTTACGCTGAAAAAAAAAAAGATTGATTCTGTCAGACATTCTTCTATTTTCCATCTATACCTACTCACTTATCGAGTTATTTATGTGTTTTAAATAATAGTCCATTGATTATATGTGTGGTCAAAATATTCCCTTGCTTTGTTTCTTGAATTTTCACTTGATTTATGCTATGCTTTGTGAACAGATGCTACACAGTCAAATTTATCATTCTTTTCTTTATTATTAGGGCTTGTCTCTTTTTAGAAATCTCTCCCTTTCTTGGGGCTATGAACATATTCTCTGTATTATCTTCTAAAATATTCATGACTTTACCTTTCACAGGTAGATCTTAATCTCCCTACAGGTGATGTTTATGTATGATACTGAGTAGGGTTCTGATTTCCTGCCCCCCCCCCATTGGTATCTGATTGTCTCAGTAAACCACTTTTGAAAAGTCTGCTCTTTTCCAACTTATTTATAACAACATGGTCATAAATCAAGTGTCTAGCTATGTATGGGCTTATCTATTTATTTGAAATACCATATATCAGTATTAATTACTATGGATCTGAAGCCAGTCTTGATATTTGGATAAGACCAGTCCATTCTACTTTGTTCTTCGAAGGTGTCTTGTTATTTTTAGCCTGTTTTGACTCCATTTAAATGATCAATTCATTAGAAATTCGTAAAACAGACAAAAGGTTGATATCCAGGATCTATAAAGAACTCCTCAAACTCAACACACACAAAACATATAATCATATCAAAAAATGGGCAGAAGATATGAACAGACACTTCTCCAATGAAGACATACAAATGGTTATCAGACACATGAAAAAATGCTCATCATCACTAGCCATCAGGGAGATTCAAATTAAAACCACATTGAGGTACCACCTTACACCAGTTAGAATGGCCAAAATTAGCAAGACAGGAAACAACGTGTGTTGGAGAGGTTGTGGAGAAAGGGGAACCCTCTTACACTGTTGGTGGGAATGCAAGTTGGTGGAGCCACTCTGGAGAACAGTGTGGAGAGTCCTCAAGAAATTAAAAATAGAGCTTCCCTATGACCCTGCAATTGCACTGCTGGGTATTTGGGTATCACCAAAGATACAGATGTAGTGAAAAGAAGGGCCATCTGTACCCCAATGTTTATTGCAGCAATGACCACGGTCGCCAAACTGTGGAAAGAACCAAGATGCCCTTCAACGGACGAATGGATAAGGAAGATGTGGTCCATATACACGATGGAGTATTATGCCTCCATCAGAAAGGATGAATACCCAACTTTTGTAGCAACGTGGATGGGACTGGAAGAGATTATGTTGAATGAAATAAGTCAAGCAGAGAGAGTCAAGTATCATATGGTCTCACTTATTTGTGGAGCATAACAAAGAACATGGAGGACATGGGGAGATGGAGAGGAAAGGGAGTTGAGGGAAACTGGAAGGGGAGATGAACCATGAGAGACTATGGACTCTGAAAAACAACCTGAGGGTTTTGAAGGGGCGGGGTTGGGAGGTTGGGGAACCAGGTGGAGGGTAATAGAGAGGGCACGTATTGCATGGAGCACTGGGTGTGGTGCAAAAACAATGAGTACTGTTACGCTGAAAATAAATAAATAAATTTAAAAAAAGAAATTTAAATTAAAAGAAAGAAATTCAACTAAAAGCTTGTTTGAGATTTTAATTAGGATTGTGTTGAACTTTAAGATTTAATGTCTTTTCAATATTGAATGTTTGTTTCATGGATATGATCTCTCTTTTTAATAAAAGAACTTATTTAATATTCTAATAACATTTTGTGTATTTTCCATAAGAAGACATTTTCATCCTGGTACTTCATATTTTGCAAATGCCATCTTTGACATTTTCCCTTTCTAAATTTTTTTCCTGGCAAATAAAATATAGTTGGTGTTTGTATGTTGATTTCTTTAAGCTATAAACATCTAAAGTCTTGTTGATTCTAATACCTTAACTATAAATACCTATAAGGATCTAATGTACAGAATCATAACATCTGCAAATAATGCCAGTTTTATTTATTTTTCCTTTTGAAGGAATTTTTAATCCCCCCCCTTCTTGCTCTCTCTAGGTGATGGTGGACATTGTTATTTGGTGCAGCTCTGAAAGAGACAGGTTTCAGTAATTCTAAGAGTGGTGTTTCATATAGATGTTGTGTTCTATCGCAATCTGGTCCAGTCAAGAGGTAGAAAGTGGACAGTGGACAGGAGAAGTTTAACATCAAGTTAAGCTATGAGAATTGTATAATATATAGGATATGAGAAAACCGTGTATGGTATTCTGGGGCTGAGAGAGAGTACTCGAGGATATACAAATTTGAAGTGGGGGTGGCCCTATCAAAGGCTGGGGTTCACGCCTCACTGGAGAAAGTAAAGGAGGACCTATTGCATGGCAGAAAAGTTTGCTGCTTTGTGGGCACCAGAACTGGTTTGCAGAACTAGAGCTGGTCTACGGTTGCAAGGTGAGCAGGAAGCAGCTCTCTGGAACACAAAGGTGTGGACAAGTGACAACTAGTGGTCAGTGTGTGGACATGTATTAGGAATAGGGATGCTGGTGGAGTTGGAGGCCCAGAGCTAAAAATGTCCTGTGCACAGGATCAGAAGGGCCTTGGTGCTGGAAGGGCTAGAGCACTGGGAGCACTACAGATGATAAACTTGTTGGGCAGGGGACGGGTCGGGGCAGTAGAGAAAGCAAGCAGAGAGAATCAGTGGGCAGGTAGTCTGGAGCACAAGATGTCTCTGTGAAGAAAGCCATAGAAAGCTGATGAGCCAGCCACACCAGGATTGTACATTCAGTGAGGACAGTTGTTCTTGGCTCATGCCTGGGGCAAAGCACTGAGGATATCCTCACACATACACACCTCTGAGAACCAGAAAGAAGAGGAGAGGTACTTTCTTCAATGTCCCTCCAGTGTCTTCTACTGAGAAAATATAACATTGTGTCACTTTGAAGGAGAGATACTTAACAAATTGTGTCTACTATCAGAGAGCATGTTTTGATGGGCGAATTTAGAGTGGAGAGGCAATACATTAATAATTGGCTTCAGGGGCGCCTGAGTGGCTCAATCCATTAAGTGTCTGCCTTCGGCTCAGGTCATGATCTCAGGGTCCTGGGATAGAACCCTGCTTTGGGCTCCCTGCTCAGCGGGGATTCTGCTTCTCCTTCTCCTTCTGACTCTCCCCCTGCTCATGCTCTCGCTCTGTCTCTCTCTCTCAAATAAAAATCTTTCAAAATTAAAAAAAAAAATTGGTTTCATGTCCTTTATCAGTTTAAGGGATTTGCTTCTATTAGTGTGCATGAACAGCATGCAAGCTACCTGCCAAGTTTATTGTTAGTTCACCCAAGGAATAGAATCATCCTGTTATTTTTCTGGTAAATTAATGCTTGAAGCAGCAGGACTGGCAATTTCAGGAGGTTTAATAGATTGCTTAGGATTCCTGGTGGACCCAGGGTTTCCTGGCCCGAACTGAGTTTTGGTGCAAAACCCTGGCTCTGGCACAAAGTGTTGTCATGGGGCTAGGGCAGAGAGCCTATGATTCCTGCATTCTAGTCTTACCCAGGGCTTGTCTGCTCCGCCTGCAAAGAGAACCTTGGTATATGGTGAGATTGCCTCTCTCACCATCGTGCTGTCCTTGAGAATAGAGTACTTTATTTCTTAAATGCTACTGGGCATTCCTGGCGGCTGTACTTAAACTAAACAAGGAGAGAACATACTTGGATTTCATTTAAAATCATACCCAGGGGCGCCTGGGTGGCTCAGTGTTATGCGTCTGCTTTGGGCTTAGGTCATGATCCCAGGGTCCTGGGATCAAGCCCCACATCAAACCCTTGCTCAGCAGGGAACCTGCTTCTCCCCCTCCCTCTGCCTGTTGCTCCCCTGCTCATGCTTGTTCTCACTCCCTCTCTTTGTCAAATAAATAAATAAAATCTTTAAAATCATGCCTAACAGAGCCCTGTCCATGGAGGAGCAGGGCAGAAGATTCCTGTCCTACACTTAAAAAGTATATATATTTACCATTGTTCGTAGTGTATGTGGTTTCATTGTACTTATCTCAACTGGTTTTAAGCTCTAATGTGGACAAAAATTGATGACAGAGGGGCACCTGGGTGGCTCAGCGTGTTAAAGCCTCTGCCTTCAGCTCAGGTCATGGTCTCAGGGTCCTGGGATCAAGCCCCGCACCGGGCTCTCTGCTCAGCGGGGAGCCTGCTTCCTCCTCTCTCTCTGCCTGCCTCTCTGACTACTTGTGATCTCTGTCTGTCAAATAAATAAATAAAACCTTTAAAAAAATTGATGAGAGAGAATGGCACCTATGTTTACCATTCTTAAGTGGCAAGCAATGCATTCTGTAGTTGCTTGTACTGAGGAGAGACATTTTAATTAAAAAAAAGGGGAGGGTGTTTTCTTTCCATGTGCCTACATTTAATAGAATAAGATAACACTAAATCAGAAGAAAAATATTTTAAATGTTGCTCATTCTTGTACTCTTGTACTCCTCTTCCTAGTACTACCAGCGTGTTAAGCATATTCGCCTCTTGGGCTCAGAAACCACACAAGACAAATCAGCCCACAGCTTTCTTTTCACACATATGACTGAATTTACTTCTTATTCCAGGCACCTTGAGACCTTGTACATGAGGACCTGTGTATGAACGGGGAGTTTGTCCTGTAAATGCTGGTTGGAACTGCTGACTGGTTCTGCTCTCTTAACTGCCAGTCTTGGAATGGTGAGATACAAATGTAAATCCGAAACTTTTAAAAGGTTTTTAGTTATGAAATATATGGTGTTAGATTACTTCCAGATATGAAGTATAGTGATTCAGCAATTCCATACATTACCCGGTGCTCATTAGCACAAGTGCACTCCTTAATCCCCATCACTTATTTAACCAATATCGCCTCCTGTCTGGTAACCATCAGTTTGTCCCCTATGATTAAAGTCTGTTTCTTGATAAGTCTCTCTGTTTTTCCCCTTTGCTTCTTTGTTTGGTTCTTAAATTCTGCATATGAGTGAAATCATGTGGTATTTGTCTTTGACTTATTTCACTTAGCATTACACACTCTAGCTCCATTCATGTTGTTACAAATGGCAAGATTTCATTTTTTATGATTGAATAATATTCCATTGTGTGTGTGTGTGTGTGTGTGTGTGTATGGTAGGTATATATATATATATATATATATATATATATATATATATACCTACCACATCTTATTTATCTATTCATCATTTGAAGGATGCTTGGGTGGCTTCCATAATTTGGTTGTTTTAAATAATATTGCTATAAATGTAGGTGCATGTATCCCTTTGAATTAGTGTTTCTGTATTCTTGGGGTAAATACCCACTAGTGTGATTGATGGATCATGGGGCAGTTATATTTTTAATTTTGAGACAATCCTTTATTCCATTTCCCACAGTGATGTTGAACATCTTTTCATGCTTCTATTTGCCATCTGGTTATCTTCTTTGGAGAAATGTCTGTTTATGTCTTCTGCCTATTTTTAATTGGATTATTTGATTTTTTTGGCCTTGAGTTATGTAAGTTTTTTGTATATTTTTGATACTAACCCCTTATCAGATATATCATTTGCAGAAATATTCTCCCATTCATCAGGCTGTCTTTTGTTTTGTTATTTCTTTTGCTGTGCTCTTTATTTTGATGTTGTCCTAATAGTTTATTTTTGTTTTTGTTTCTCTTGCCTCAGGAGACATATCTAGAAAAAAGTTGCTATGGTGGCTGTCAAAAAAAGAATTAATGCCTTTAGTGTCTACTAGATGTTTCCAGTTTTTTACTGTTACAGATAAAGCTGCTATGAATATTTATGTGCAAGACTTTGTGTGGAAATATGCTTTCATTTTTTTTTTTTTTTTAGTAAAAGCTTAAGAACAGCGATATGGTAATTATATGTTTATCATTTCAGAAATTACACACTTGGGGGTGCCTGCGTGGCTCAGTGGGTTAAAGCCTCTGCCTTCAGCTCAGGTCATGATCCCAGGGTCCTGGGATCAAGCCCCACATCAGGCTCTCTGCTCAGCAGGGAGCCTGCTTCCCTTTCTCTCTGCTTGCCTCTCTGCCTACTTGTGATCTCTGCCTGTCAAATAAATAAATAAAATCTTTAAAAAAAAGAAATTACACAACTGTTTCCAAATATCCATAACCACATATATTCACATCACGCAGTAGTCATGAAACCCTAGTATCATCAGTCTTTTTAATCTGAGCCATTCTAATAGGTATGTTGTGACATTTTAGTTTTAACTAGCATTTACTTAATTATAATGTTGAACATCTTTTCATGTGCTTAATTGCCATCCATTTATCTTATGTGATGAAGACTCTGTTCTATTATTTGCCCATTATAATTGTGTTGTTTGCTTACCACATATTGATTTTTTTAAAGATTTTATTTATTTATTTGACAGAGAGATGACAAGTAGGCAGAGAGGCAGGCAGAGTGAGAGGGGTGAAGCAGGCTCTCTGCCGAGCAGAGAGCCCAATGTGGGGCTTGATCCCGGAACCCCAGGTTCATGACCTGAGCCAAAGGCAGAGGTTTTAACCCACTGAGCCACCCAGGCGCCCCCCACATATTGATTTTTAAGGGTTCTTTATATATTCAAATTACAAGCCCTGTGATGGTTACATGTTTAATAGATTTTTTTTCCTGTTCTGTGTCTTAGTTTTTATTTTTCTAATACTGTCCTTAGTAGAAGAAAGTATTTTAATTTGGATGAAGTCCAGTTCGTTGATTTTGTCTATTATGCTTCACATTTTTGGCAACCTATTTAAGATATTTTTACCAAATCCACAGTCACTGAAATTTTGTCCTATCTTTCTTCTAAAAATGCTGGATTTTAGCTCCTACATTTAAGTCTCAATACTTAATTTTGTGTATGGTGTGAAGTAAGGATTGACAATCATTTATTTTAACTTATGGCTATCCAATTATTACATCATCACCAGTCCCTGATAACACTCTTTTCTCCACTTTTAGAAATTGGCTTTGCACCTTTGTTGACAATCAGTTGACTATATCTATATGGGTGTATTTCTGGATTCTCTTTTCTGCTGAATTGATCTATGTGCCTACCTTTATGTCAATGCCATACTCTTTTCAAAGTCATTGCTTTATAATAAGTCTTGGAAACTAGCAGTGTAAGGCCTACAACATGGTTATTCTTTTTCAAAATACTTTTCAATATTGTGAGTTCTATGCATTTCCATACAAATCATAGAAATAGCTTGTCATTGTTCAGAGACAATTCTTTATAGGTCTCATATTTCTACATGAATTCTGATTAGAGCCATTAACAGTTTTTGTTCCAAACTATGTTTCAATGCTAATTGTATAACAAACAGCCTTGGAAGAAAGTAAAAATAGTATTTCCCTCTGGGACAGAGTGCATATTTATGTGCTATTCTGGAACATAAAGATAGTACTTTCCTCTGAGGACATTTGCTAAATGTTATATTTACTTATTTACTTATTTTCTTATTTTTATTATGTTCGGTTAGCCAGCATATAGTACATCATAAGTTTTTGTTGTAATGTTCATTAGTTGCCTACAGCACCCAATGCTCATCCCAACATGTGCCCTTCTTAATACCTGTCACTCAGCAGAATGTTACACAGCCATCAGAAAGGATGAATACCCACCATTTGCATCGACATGGATGGACCTGGAGAGGATTATGCTAAATGAAAAAAATCAAGCAGAGAAAGACAATTATATGGTTTCACTCGTACGTGGAACATAAGGAATAGAGCAAAATGTCCATTTTAAAAGTCCCTTTAAAATACTCGAGTTTCCTACATTTTAATGAAAACCCATCGTCTGCATATCGCACATCTGCCCTGCTTCTTATCACCAGCGGGTGACTTGGGGACTGAGGGTAACCATTGCAAAGAAGTTCATGTTGCCTCCTGTGACTTGAGTAATTAGCCATCTTTTTTATATCTGATTCAGGTATCTTGTATCTTCTTCCAGCATGTGTAAAGCTGCCAGACAAAATTGTTAGCTTACAAATAGGGTAAAAAACTTAGCCCTTTATAGTTCTTGACACACAGTTGCCAAAAAGGGTACTGTCCAAAGTAAATGCTAATAAAATCTCCAAATACTAACTGTAGCGGATAGACACAACCAATGCGTGTTTAGATGTTCTGTTCTCAGAGAGTTACCAGCCAGCCTGGGGATATTGCTCTTATGTGACACTGATGATTTTTTGATTCATCAGGAAAACCAATATTTGTTAGAGTCTCCTTCATGCTCCTGATAAACATGTATATTTGTTCAAACATTATTTCCTTTGCACTGGATTATATGCTATTTGGGGGCCCAAGAGCCCACAAGAGAGCTTTCTTATTTTTGTTTTCATTTTGTTTTTACACAAAAGCAACCAGTCATGGGGTGACTGGGTGACTCAGTCAGTTAAGTGTCTAACTCTTGATTTCAGCTCAGGTCATGATCTCAGTGTTATGAGATGGAGTCCCACGTTGGGCTCCATGCTTGGTGGGGAGTCTGTTTCTCTCTCTCTCTCTCTCTCTCTCTCTTTCCCTCTGCCCCTCCCCTGCACACACCCTCTCTCTAAAATAAACAAATAAATCTTTTTTTTTTTAAATTAACCAGTCACACACAACTATTTGTTGCACTTTTTAGGACCTTTTAAAAAATATCTGTATTTACATTTATTTACATATTTAGAAGTTTATATAAAATTGATATAAAATTTTTAATAAAAATTGAGAGATAATAGCCATATGCAGCAACTAGCTATATACAGTGATAAAACAGTTACTAATGCTGGTTGTTAGTTGATATATCTTCCAAAAAATACCTTCTGATGAAGGACTACTCCAGGTTAGAATTCCAAAATTTCCCCAAAGATGTTATTAAGTTATTTAAGTATAAATACTTAAATTACTTAGTTACTATACATTTGATTTCATCTTGTAGTACCAGTCAACTGGAGTTGGTTCTGTCTGTTTCTTTGCCACATTTCAGAGAACCTTTTTTAAGCAACAAAAGTAAAAATTACTATTCCTACTAGTATTACTGCTAATGTAATCATAAAACGGTGCCCTGGATTACCATCTGGGACTCAGTTTGCTAAAACAAGTGATGATATCTGTTTGGACAATGGATGACTAATGATTTCATTTCCCGTAAGAGATCATTTTCCTTCTTAATATACACTTCATATGAATCAGAGCTATTTTTACACAGTAGTGAAGAAAATCCCATGAGTACTTTATAAGGTCTGTATAACTGTTATGAGACTCCAAGATATTGCAATGGACTCTAAGGTCTTCAACGGCCCATGTGCCACTTACTGTTGGATATGGAAGAAGCTCAACCAGTTACAGAATGAACTTGATATTACCTTTAATGCTTGGGGATTCAATTTCATACTCATCTTCATGTGATGAAGTTAGACTGAAAAAAGGTAAGGTTACCTGGTATGATGTCTAAATGAACCCTATCTACAACAGGTGGGAAAGTTTGGCCTTAGAATTTTCTTCCCATTCTATGACTTTAACCTTTATTTTTTTCTTAACACATGATCTTTTTAAATGGTCACTGGAAGTCAAATTTCAAGGGCAAAAGAAAAATTGTTATGCTGGATAAATATGTTTCACCATCATTCAATAATTCCCTATCTTGGTCTCTCAAAATGTGGAGTTTTGTAGGTATTCATTCATATACTTTGGATAGTTATATTACATAGATTCAAATATGAACCAGAACACCACATTTATTCTAACAGATACTTATGTATCCACAATAAACGTAGATAAACTTGTGTTATTTTTCACATGTACTTCCATGAATGTTTATAAGTCAGTTGCTTCATTTAACATCATTTCTATTCTAATAGCTTTCCAATGATGTCATCTCTATATTTCAGAAATGCTTCAAAAAAAAAAAAAAGAGAGATTTCCTACACACTGGTGGATTTTTGACATATAATGGTCCTGCTTTTTGACAAATAGTGATCCTGAAGATTTTACTTAGTCTCTACAATAACAATAAATTTATTTTTTATCTTTTTACTTGTTTTCATTATGTTCAGTTAGCCAGCACATAAAACATCATTAGTTTTTGATGTAGTGTTCAGTGATTCATTAGTTGTGTATAACACCCAGTGCTCATCAAAACATGTTTCCTCCTTAAACAACACTAAATTTAAAACACTTACAATGAAGTCAAGTTTTTAGAGAGTCTAGAAGAATTTTATTTAAAAACTTAATGAAAATTTAAGAAACAAAAATGTTTGCTTTACACATACCAATTGGTACTAAAAAGTAAATTCTCCAAAACTGGGCTGCCATGATTTGTGATTTTTTAAAATTTTTATTTATTTTTTTATTTCTTTTCAGTGTTCCAGAATTCATTGTTTATGCACCATGCCCAGTGCTCCATGCAATACGTGCCCTCCATAATACCCAACACCAAGCTCACCCTGCCTCCCAGCCTCCTCCCCTCCAAAACCCTCAGTTTGTTTCTGAGTCCATAGTCTCTCATAGTTTGTCTCCCCCTCTGATTTTCCCCAACTCACTTCTGCTCTCCATCTCCCCATGCCTTCTGTGTTATTCCTTATTGTCCACGAATAAGCAAAACCATATGATAATCGACTCTCTCTGCTTGACTTATTTCACTCAGCAGAATCTCTTCCAGTCCCCTCTAGATTAAATACCCAAAATATTAAGTGAAATGGCATAAGAAAGATGCCTTTGTTCATTGAAGGCAAAGCATAGGGCCTATAAATTTGTGGTCCCTTAAACGAAACTGTCCCCACTACTGATATTGACTACCACATAGCACAAAAATAAAAAATGTCAGCTCATTCAGGGAATTTATAGTCCCATCCCAAGGTGATGGATATCTATCACTTTTACATTTGTGTAGAAGCCAGGCATTAACTTTCTTGTCTCTCCAAAACACTCTGATTTGCATCTAAAAGTGCTCCTAAGAGGAATTCAAATGTTTAACGAAACTCCACTTTGGCCTTAGAAGGTATTCGTGTCAACCTCGTCATGGCTGATAGAATTGTCATAGACTTCCTTCTTGCAGAACAAGGTGGAGCTTGTGCAGTTGCTAGTATATCCTGCTACACGTGCATTACAAAATGGGCAAAAAAAAAAATGTCAATACAGAAACAAGTTATCGTGTCTTACTAAGGTAAACCAGAATAGCTGATGGGATTTGCTCAGCCAGGACCCTCTAGTGTTTGGTATGACTGAAGTTCACATTGCAGATTGATTCCACTTTGTTGCTTAAGGTCTTGTTAATATTATTAATTTTATGCATGTGATCTCAGCCCCTGTCAGTCAGATTAAACAGACTGCCTAACTAAGCGGCATATCGGTATTCAAGATGTCCTGTATATATTGGCCCCTATGTTGTTTACTTCTTTACCGCAGGACCATTAGTTCAAATCCCGCCAGCAACAAACTCAATTTTTTACACATCTAATTGACTTCAATATATCCTAAATAAGTATATTTTTAGTCATTTAGAGATTGCCTGCTTTGCATACCCCACAGAACTACATCCAACATATGTTATCCATAATTAAGACAAATCCTGGGACTATGAAACATCAGTGCTTCTCTTCAGACCTCTCTGACCCAGAGAATCCAACTCTAGCTGCTGGGCCATATGACAGAAATATGTAAAACCCTCTGCTATTTCCCTCTCTCCCAAGAGGTGTCTTACCCTCTTCCCCTTCTGGGTGGTAGTGGAAAGATCCCCAAATTTGTGTGAAAGATATCTACATACCAAGAAGAATATTGTACTCCTAGTAGGATAAACCCTATGATACATCATGATAAAAATACTGAAAGCCAAAGGCAGAGATTCCTACAAACAGCTACACATAAGCAATTCATCATGTATGAGGTATCTTTAATAAAAATGTCAGTGTCTTTTTATTGAGTTATTTATTTGAGAGAATGAAAGGGAGCATGGAGGAAGGGCAGAGGAAGATGGAGAGAGAGAATCTCAAGCAGACTCCAGGTCAAGTGTGGAGCCTGATCCAGGGCTCCATCTTTTGACCCTTAGATCATGACCTGAGGCATAATCAGGAGTCAGATGCCTAACTGACTGAGCCATCCAGGAACCCCCCAAAATGTCAGTGTCTTTTTCAGCATAAAATTTGGTGACCAGAAGTCAGTGGAATGATATATTCAAAATACTGAAGAAAAAAAAATAGCTGTCAACTGTATTCAGTAAAAGAGTCTTTCAAAAGTATTTGAGACAGGTGCCTGGATGTCTCAGTTGGTTGAGCACTTAACTCTTGGTTTTGGCTGGGGTTGTTATTTCAAGGTCACGTGATCAAGGCCGGCATTGGGCTCTGCTTGAGATTCTTTCCCCTTCATTCTGTCCCTCCCCATGCTCTCCCTCACTGTAAAATAACTAAATAAAACCCTTTTTAAAAAACTGTGGGAGAAATAGATACTCCCAAATAACCAAGGCTAACAGATTTTACTACCACTAGAACTGCTATATAAGAAATGCTAAGAGGGGAGGAGCAAGATGGTGGAGGAGTAGGAGACCTAAATATCGCCGGGTCCTGGGAGTTCAGCTAGATAGTAATTAAGCCATTCTGAATACCTAAAAACTCAACAGGAGATCAAAGAGAAGAAAAGCAGAAATTCTAGGAACAGAAAAGCAACCACTTTCTGGAAGGTAGGAAGTGCAAAGTGGATCCAAAGCAATATATAGGAAGATAGACTGTGGAGGGAGGGGCTGCCTCCTGGCAAGCCATAGAGCAGAAGAGCACAAAATCAGAATACTTAGAAATCTGCTCCACCGAGGGACATCACTCTAGAGGTTAATGGGTTGGGGGGATGTTGGAGCACTCACTGGAACAGTGTGGTCTCAGGACCCGCAGGGTCACAAAAAGACCAGCTGTGTCTGAGTGTGGCAGAGCTCCCTGATATCAGAAAGGGGAAACCAGCTGCAAAGACAGAGCTGAGGAGAGGGCTCTCAGCTCCACATTACCTTAAACCAATATCCGAGGCACAGTCAGGTCACTGCACTTTCAGCATGGACCCCACAAGTGGCAGATCTTGGGGACCCCCCCTTCTTCCTCCAAGAGGTGGAGGAGAGTGCTGTAGGAATCTGCTGTGTTTGGAAACTCCAAATGGGGCCGTGCTCCAGAGATAGAAATGCCCACTCACAGGCTAGGTGAACATGGAATGTGGCAAGAGACCAGGGAGATGGGAATGATTGACTGCTTTTCTCTGATGGTGCACTGAGGAGTGGGGCCCTGAGCTCTCAGCTCCTGTGGGGCGGGATATTGGGAATCCACCGTCTTCATTCCCATCCTCCAAAGCTGTACGGAGAGCATTCAGGGAACAAAAGCTACAGAGAAGAAAACCTAGAAGATTAATAAGACTGGCCCCTGGCAAGGGTGGTGCAATTCCATCTCGGGAAAAGAAATTTGAGAATCACTGCATCAAGCCCCTCCCCCAGAAGATCAACAAGAACATCCAACCAAGGTCAAGTTCACCGATCAATGAGAACTGCAAAACTTCAGAGCGGTGGGAATAAAGCACATAGAATTCATGGCTCCCCCCCTCCCCGATTCTATAGCCTTTCAAAGTTAAATTTATGAAGTTTTATTTTTTTCTTATTCTATTTTAAAAAAAAAACTTTTCCTCCTACCTATTTTTTTTTAATTTTTACTTTATTTTTTTACTTCCTATTCAGTGTTCCAGAGCTCATTGTTTATGTACCAAACCCAGTGCTCCATACAATACGTGCCCTCCGTGATACCCACGACCAGGCTCAACCTACCTCCCACCCCCACCCCTCCAAAACCCTCAGATTGTTTTTCAGAGTCCACAGTCACTCATGGTTCATCTCCCCCTCCAATTTCCCCCAACTCCCTTCTCCTCTCCATGTCCCCATGTCCTCCATGCTATTTCTTATGCTCCACAAATAAGTGAAACTATATGATAATTGACTCTCTTTGCTTGACTTATTTAACTCTGCATAATCCTTCTTTCAGCCCCATCCATGTTGATACAAAGGTTGGGTATTCATCCTTTCTAATGGGGGCATAATACTTCATAATATATATGGACCACATCTTCCTTATCCATTTGTCTGTTGAAGGGCATCTTGGTTCTTTCCACAGTTTGGCAACAGTGGCCATTGCTGCTATGAAGATTGGGGAACAGATGGCCCTTCTTTTCACTACATCTGTATCTTGGGGGTAAATACCCACTGGTGCAATTGAAGGGTCATAGGCAAACTCTATTTTTAATTTCTTAAGGAATCTCCACACTGTTTCCCAAAGTGGCTGCACCAACTTGTATTCCCACCAACAGTGTAAGACGGTTCCCCATTCTCCACATCCTCCCCAACGCATGTTGTTTCCTGTCTTGTTAATTTTGGCCATTCTACCTGGTGGAAGGTGGTATCTCAATGTGATTTGGATTTGAATCTCCCTGATGGCTAGTGATGATGAACATTTTTTCATACGTCTGTTAGCCATTTGTATGTCTTCATTGGAGAAGTGTCTGTTTATGTCTTCTACCCATTTTTGACGTGATTATCCGTTTTCTATGTGTTGAGTTTGAGGTGTTCTTTATAGATCCTAGATATCAGCCCTTGGTCTGTATTGTCATTTGCGAATATCTTCTCCCATTCTGAGGTTTGCCTTTTTGTATTGTTGACTGTTTCCTTTGCTGTGCAGAAGCTTTTGATCTTGATGAAGTCCCCAAAATTCATTTTTACTTTTGTTTCCTTTGCCTTTGGAGACATTTCTTGAAAGGAGTTGCCTTTCAAAGGAGTAACCCCAATGTCGAAGGGGTTACTTCCTATGTTCTCCTCGAAGATTCTGATGGGTTCCTGCCTCACGTTGAGGTCTTTTACCCACTTTGAGTTTATCTTTCTGTATGGTGTAAGAGAATGGTCGACTCCCATTCTTCTACACATAGCTGTCCAATTTTCCCAGCACCATTTATTGAAGAGACTGTCTTTTTTTCCACTCTTTATTTTTTCCTGCTTTGTCAAAGATTATTTCACCATAGAGTTGAGGGTCCATATCTGGACTCTCTACTCTGTTCCACTGGTCTATGTGTCTGTTTTTATGCTGGTAGCATGCTCTCTTGGTGATCACAGCTTTGTAGTAAAGCTTGAAATCAGGCAACGTGATGCCCCCAGTTTTATGATTCTTTTTCAACAGTTCCTTAGCAATTCGGGGTCTCTTCTGATTCCATGCAAATTTTAGGACTGCTTGCTCCAGCTCTCTGAAAAATGCCAGTGGAATTTTGATCAGGATGACATTGAATGTATAGACTGCTCTAGGCAGTGGAGACATTTTTAACAGTGTTTATTCTTCCGATCCATGAGCATGGAATGGTCTTCCATCTTTTTGTGTCTTCTTCAATTTCTTTCATGAGTGTTCGGTAGTACCTCGAGTACAGATCCTTTACCTCTTTGGTTAGGTTTATTCCCAGGTATCTTATGGTTCTTGGTGCTATAGTAAATGGCATTGATTCTCTAATTTCCCTTTCTGTATTTTCATTGTAAGTGTATAGAAAACAACTGTTTTCTGTACATCGACTTTGTATCCTGCCACATTACTGAATTGCTGTATGAGTTCTAGTAGTTTTGGGGTGGAGTCTTTTGGGTTTTCCATATAAAATATCCTGTCATCTGTGAAGAGAGAGAGTTTGACTTTTCATTGCCAACTGGGATACCTTCTGCGTCTCTTTGTTGTCTGATTGATGTTGCTAGACTTCTAATGCTATGTTGAACAAGAGTGGTGAGAATGTGCATCCTTGTCATGTTCCTGACCTCAAAGGGAAGGTTGCCAGCTTTTTCCCATTGAAGATGATATTCGCTGTGGGTTTTTCATACATAGATTTGACGAAGTTGAGGAATGTTCCCTCTATCACTATATCCTGAAGAGTTTTATCCAGGAAAGGATGCTGTATTTTGTCAATTTTTTTTTCTGCATCAATTGAGAGGACCATGTGGTTCTTCTTTCTTCTCTTATTGATTTGTTCTATGACATTGATTGATTTGTGAATGTTGAAGCACACTTGCAACCCAGGGATAAATCCTACCTGGTGATGATGGGTAATCTTTTAAATGTACTGTTGGATGCTATTAGCTAGGTTCTTGTTGAGAATCTTAGCATCCATATTCATCAGTGATATTGGTCTGAAATTCTCCTTTTTGGTGGGGTCCTTGCCAGGTGTGGGGATCAGGGTAATGCTGGCTTCATTAAAAGAGTACGGAAGTTTTCCTTCTGCTTCAATTTTTTGAAACAGCTTCAGGAGAATAGGTATTATTTCTTCTTTGAAAGTTTGGTAGAATTACCCCAGAGAATCTGTCAGGTCCTGGGCTCTTGTTCTTTGGGAGGTTTTTGATCACTGCTTCAATCTCGTTACTAGATCTTGGTCTATTCAGATTGTCAATTTCTTCCTGATTCAGTTTTGGAAGTTTATAGTTTTCCAGGAATGCATCCATTTCATCTAGGTTGCTTAACATATTGGCATATAACTATTGATAATAATTTCTCATGATAGTTTCTATTTCCCTGGTGTTAGTTGTGATCTCTCCCTTTTCATTCATAATTTTATTAATTTGGGTCTTCTCTCTTTTCTTTTAGATTAGTTTCACCAATGATTTCTTGATCTTATTGATTCTTTCCAAAAACCAGCTTCTAGTTTCGTTGATGTGTTCTACTGTATCTCTAGTTTCGATCTCCTTGATCTCTGCTCTAATCTTGATTATTTCCCTCTCTGTGTGTGGGGTTGGCTTAATTTGTTGACATTTTTTTTTTTGAGGGAGGCTTGGATGGCTATGTATTTCCACCTTAGGACCACCTTTGCTGTATCCCATAGGTTTGGGACCAAAGTGTCTTCATTCCCATTGGTGTCCATGAATTGTTTAAGTTCTTCTTTGATATCCTGGTTGATCCAAGCATTCTTAAGCAAGGTGGTCTTTAGCTTCCAGGTGTTTGAATTCCTTCTGAACTTTTTCTTGTGGTTGAGCTCCAGTTTCAAAGCATTATGATCTGAGAATATGAAAGGAATAATCTCAATCTTTTGCTATCAGTTGAGCCCTGATCTGTGACCCAATATGTGGTCTGTTCTGGAGAAGGTTTCATGTGCACTCGAGAAGAATGCATATTCTGTTGTTTTAGGGTGGAATGTTCTGTATATATCTATGAGGTCCAACTGATTCAATGTGACATTCAATGTTCTTGTTTCTTTATTGATTTTCTGCTTGGGTGATCTGTCTATTACTGAGAGTGGCATGGTTTAAGATTTTTAACTATTTTAAATTGTCAATACCTTTTTAAATTTTCAATGTCACGGTCGTATTTTACCATTTCATTGTATTCAAACTGATATTTCTTACACTTATAGGATTTTATTTCTCCAAAATTTGGGGATACAGTTTCTTCTAACAGATCAAAATATATCCTAAATATGGTGCCGGCTTTGTTTTAGTCTCCAGCCTGATCACATTCTTTCCTCTTTTTTTTTTTCTTTTTTCAACCAACTTCTTATCTTATCAATTCCCTTTAGAATCTTTTTTAGTTTTCATCTTCACAGTCATATTCCATCCCATCAACGTGTTTATGCTTAATTTGTATATATATATGTTTTTCTTTCTTTAAAATTTTGGGAGGCAGTTTCTTCTTACAGACCAAAATACACCCAAAATCCAATGTGTGAGTCTGTTATATTCACCAGTCTAAAATATAAATATAAATATAAATTATATATATATATATATGTATACATATATACATATATATATACACATATATAAATTATATATATATATATACATATATATGTATATATGTATGTATATATATACATATATATAGAGAGAGAGTGAAAGAGAGAGCATGAGAGGGGAGAGGGTCAAAGGGAGAAGCAGACTCCCTGCTGAGCATGGAGCCTGATATGGTACTGATATGGTACTCCATCTCAGACTCCAGGATCATGACATGAGTGCAAGGCAGTTGCTTAACCAACTGAGCCAACTAGGTGCCCCCATTCATCCTTTCTTATCTGGTTAAAATGACAAGGAGGAAAAACTCAAGTCATAAAAAAGAACAAGGGGTAGTACCGATGGCTAGGGAACTAATAATATGGACATCAGTAAGATGTCAGGACTAGAGTTCAGAATGATGATTATCAAGGTGCTAGCTGGGCTTAAAAAAGGCATGGAAGATACTAGAGAATCCCTTTCTGAAGAAATAAAATCCCTTTCTGGAGACATAAAGGAACTAAAATCTAACCAAATCGAAACTTTAAAAAGCTATTAATGAGGTGCAATCAAAGATGGAGGCTCTTACTGCTAGGATAAATGAGGCAGAAGAGAAAATTAGTGATACAGAAGACCAAATGATAGAGAATAAAGAAACCGAGACAAAGAGAGATAATAAACTACTGGACCACAAGGGGAGAAGTTGAGAGATAAGTAATACCATAAGGTGAAACAATATTAGAAAAAATAGGATCCTGGAAGAAAAAGAAAGAGAGAGAGGGGCAGAAGGTATATTGTTGGTGAAGGGAACAAACATCGAAATCTGGTAGGCACAGAGAAACCCCCTCAAAATGAATAAAAATAGGTCAACATCCCATCAGATAATAGTGAAACTTACAAGTCTCAGTGACAAAGAGAAAATCCTGAAGCAGCTTGGGACAAGAGGTCTGTAACATACAATGGTAGAAATATTAGATTGGCAGAAGACCTACCCACAGAGACCTGGCAGGCCAGAAAGGACTGGCATGACATATTCAGAGCATTAAATGAGAAAAAAATATGCAGCCAAGAATTGAATATCCAGCTAAACTGTCATTGAAAATAGAAGGAGAGATAAAAAGCTTCCAGGACAAACAAAAACTAAAAGAAATGGCAAACACCAAACCAGCCCTATAAGAAATATTGAAAAGGGTCCTCTAAGCAAAGAGAGAGCCTAAATGTAATAGACCAGAAAGGAAGAGAAACTATATAAAGTAACAAAGACCATACAGGCAATACAATGGTAAATTGTAAATTCATATCTTTCAATAGTTACCCTATGTAAATGGGCTAAATGTCCCAATCAAAAGACACATGGTATCAGAATGGATTAAAAAAAAAATAGACCTAACGATATGCTGTCTGCAAGAAACTTGTTTTAGACCCAATGGCAACTCCAGATTTAAAGTGAGGAGGTGGAAAACAATTTGCCATGCTAATGGACATCAAAAGAAGGCCGTGGTGGCAATCCTTAAAACAGATCAATTAGATTCTAAGCCAAAGACTATAATAAGAGATGAGGAAGGACACCGTATCATACCTAAAGGGTCTGTCCAACAAGAAGATCTAAAAATTTTAAATATCTCTGTCCCTGACATGGGAACAACCAATTATATAAGTCAATTAATAACAGCATCAAAGAAACACATTGACAATAATACAAAAATAGTAGGGGTCTTCAACACCCCCCTCGCTGAAATGGAGAGATCATCTAAGCAAAAGATCGAAAACAAAATAAAGTCTTTAAATGACATGCTGGACCCGATGGACATCCCAGATGTACTCAGAACAATCCATCCCAAAGCAACAGAATACGCATTCTTCTCTGGTGTGAATGTGGCATTCTCCAGAATAGATCACATCCCGGGTCACAAGTCAGCTCTCAACCAGTATCAAAAGACTGGGGTCATTTCCTGCATATTTTCAGACCACAATACTTTGAAACTAGAACTCAACCAGAAGAGCAAAGCTGGAAAGATCTCAAATACATGGAGGTTAAGGGGCACCAAACTAAAGAATGAATGGGTCAACCAGGAAATTAAAGAAGAATTGAAAAAAAAAATCATGGAAACAAATGAAAATGAAAACACAACTGTTCAAAATCTTTAGACACGACAAAGAAGGTCCTGAAAAGAAATTATATACCAATACAAGCCTTTCTCAAGAAACAAGAAAGGTCTCAGGGCGCCTGGGTGGCTCAGTGGGTTAAAGCCTCTGCCTTCGGCTCAGGTCATGGTCCCAGGGTCCTGGGATCGAGCCCTGAATCGGGCTCCCTGCTCAGTGGGGAGCCTGCTCCCCCCCCCCCGGCCTGCTTCTCTGCCTACTTGTGATCTCTGTCTATCAAATAAATAAATAAAATCTTAAAAAAAAAGAAACAAGTACAAAAGTCTCAAGTACACAACCTAACCCTACACCTAAAGGAGCTGGAGAAATAATAGAAAATAAGGCCAATACCCAGCAGAAGAATAGGAATAAAAAAGATCAGAACAGAAATCAATGAAATAGAAACCAAAAGAACAGTAAAATATATCAATGAAACTAGGAGCTGGTTCTTTGAAAGAATTAATAAGATTGATAAGGCCCTGGCAAGAATTATCCACAAGAAAAGAGAAAGGACCCAAATTAATGAACTCATGAATGAAAGAGGAGAGATTACAACCACCACCAAAGAAATACAAACAATTATACGATCACATTATGAACAACTATACTCCAGCAAATTTGAACATCCGGAAGAAATGGAGTCCTTCCTTGAGACATAAAGTACTACCAAAACTGAACCAGAAAGAAATAGAAAACCTAAATATGACCATAACCAGTAAGGAGATTTAAGCAGTCACCAAAAATCTCCCAAAGAACAAGAGCCCAAGGCGAGATGGCTTCCCAGGTGAATTCTACCAAACATTTAAAGAAGAATTAATACCTATTCTCCGGAAACTCTTCCAAATAATAGAAATGGAAGGGAAATTTCCAATCTCATATTATGAGGCCAGCATAACCTTGATCCCAAAACCAGACAAAGACCTCAGCAAAAAGGAGAATTACAGGGGTGCCTGGATGGCTCAGTGGGTTAAGCCTCTGCCTTCGGCTCGGGTCGTGATCTCAGGGTCCTGGGATCGAGCCCCACGTCGGGCTCTCTGCTCAGCAGGGAGCCTGCTCCCCCCCCCCCCGCCTGCTTGCCTCTCTATCTACTTGTGATCTCTCTATATATATCAAATAAATAAAATCTTTTAAAAAAGGAGAATTACAGACCAATATCCTTGATGAACATTGATGCAAAAATTCTCACTAAAATACTAGCCAGTAGAATTCAACAGTACATTAAAAGGATTTTTTCACCACGACCAAGTGGGATTTATTCCTGGACTGCAAGGTCTATGAAAAACCCAAAGCAAACATCATTCTCAATGGGGAAAAACTGAGAGCTTTTCTCCTAAGGTCAAGAACATGGCAGGGATGTCCAACACAATACTAGAAGTCCCACCCTCAGCAAGCAGACAACAAAAAGAAATTAAAGGCATCCAGATTGGCAAAGAAGAAGTGGAATTCTTACTGTTTGCAGATGATATGATATTTTATGTGGAAAACCCAAAAGACTCCACTCCAAAACTGCTAGAACTCATACAGGATTTCAGTAAAGTGTCAGGATATAAAATCAGTGCTGTGGGAGAGTGCCCAAGGAAAGACAAATTTTGAGCGTGGGCCCCTCTCCAAGGCTGGAGTTCACACCTCCCTGAAGAAGGTATAAGAGAACCTACTGGATGACAAAGATGTTTGCTGGTTTGTGGGTGCCAGAGGTGGTTTACAAAACCGTATCTGGTCTACAGTTGCAGGGTAAGCAAGAAACAACACTCTGAAACACATCAGTGTGAGTAAGCCACAGGTAGTGGCCAGTATGTGGTAGTGTAGTAAGAATAGCGGTGCTTATGGAGTTGGAGGCCTGGAGCTAAAAATGCCCTGTGCATAGAATCAGCAAGGCCTTTGTTTTGGGAGGGTTGTGGCACTGGGAGAACTACAAAACTACAAAAGAGTAGTTTTTTTTGGGGGGGGGCAGAGGAGCAGGAAAGCAGAAGGAATTAAGGGCACAAGTAGTTTGGGTGATACCAAACCTGGTATGATGTACCAATGGATGTACCTATGAAGAGGGACACAGAAAGCTGATCCCCAGGACACATCAGTATTGCACATTTGATGCAGACAATTGTTCTTGGCTCATGCCTGGAGCCAAGAACTGAGGATATTTTCATAGCCACATCCCTAAGAACCGGAAATCACAGGCACTACTTCCTTCAATGCCCCTCCAGTGTCTTCTACTGAGAGAGTATAACATTGTGTTCACTTTGAAGGAGAGATACTTAAGAAATTCATCTATTATCAGAGAGTATGTTTTGAGGGGCTAAATTAGAGAAGAGAGGCAATACATTAATAATTGGCTTCATGTCCTTTATCAGTTTAAGGGGTTCACTTCTATTCTTAGTATGCATTGATAGTAGGCACCCCACCTGCCAGTGTTGCTGTTAACTCACCCAAGGAATAGTATCATCTTGTTATTTCTTTGGTAAATTAATGATTAAAGCATCAGGACTTGCCTTTGCAGGAGCTTTAATATACTGCTTAGGATTCTTGGTGGACCTAGGATTCCGTGACCGGAACTGAGTTGTTTATTGTTGTTGTTGTTGTTGTTGTTGTTGTTGTTATTCTTTTCAATTGGCCACTGTATAGTACATTAATTTTTGATGTAATGTTCAATGACTCATTAGTTGTGTATAACACCCAGGGCTGAGTTTTGCTGCAAAACCTAGACTCTGGCACAAGGGGTTGTCCTAAGGCTAGGGCAGAGAGGCTGTGTATCCTGCATTCTAATCCTATCTTGGGCTTACCTCCTCCACCTTTAAGGAAAACCTTGGCGTATGGTGAGAATCCCTCTCACACCGTTGTGTTGTCCTTGAGAATAGAATACTTTATACCTTAAATGCTGCTCTACATTCCTGGTATCTGCACCTAAACTAACTAGGGAAAGGATATGCTTAGATTTCATTAAAATCATGCCCAACAGAGTCCTTCCCATGAAGAAACAGGGCTGAAAAGTCCTGTGTTAGTCTAACAAAGTGTACATGTGCAGTACTGTTGTCAATTTGCATGTTTTTTTAAAAAGATTTTTATTTATTTATTTGACAGAGAGAGATCACAAGTAGGCAGAGAGGCAGGCAGAGAGAGTGAGAGGGAAGCAGGCTCCCTGCCGAGCAGAGAGCCCGATGCAGGACTCCATCCCAGGACCCTGAGATCATGACCTGAGCCGAAGGCAGCGGCTTAAACCACTGAGCCACCCAGGCGCCCCCAATTTGAGTGCTTTAATTGTACTTTCCTCAACTGTACGTCTCTCTTTGATTTTAGGCTCCAAAATGGACAAATTTTGATGGGAGACATGGCATATATATATATATATATATTCTTAAGGGGCAAGCAATCCATTCTTTAGTGATTAAACTTGTAACTTATATTAAGAAGGAGAGGCATTTTTCAAAGAATACACAACATGATTTTCTTAAATGTTACCATTGAATACATTCTCGTTGAATAAAAACAAAACAAAATGTTCATAGGACTTTGAAACAAAATAAAAGTCACTTCAAAAAAAAAGAAGGATAGGCATTTTAATTAAGAAAAAAACCTTTCTTTTTCAGTGTGCCCATATTCAATAGATAGAATAAGATACCACTGAATCAGAGAAAAAAAAATACTTGAATAGTTGCTCATCCTTGCACTCTTGTACTCTCTTTTTTGGTACTACCAATGTATAAAGCATATTCACCTCTTGTGTTCAGAAACCACAGAGAAAAAATAGCCTGCAGCCTTTTATTCTCACATAGGACTAGATGGGTTTCTTATCCCAGGCACCCTGAGAGCTTATACATGAGGACCTATGTATGAATAGGGAGATTGTCCTTTAAATGCTGGTTGGACTTGCTTCCTGGTCCACCTGTCTTTGCTACCACTCTGGCAATGGTGAGATACAAATGTGAAATCTGAAACTTGTACACTAACAGGAGGAACAACTCTCTAGACTTGCCACTTGGGAATCTGTAACCACTGGACATCCAAGCAGGCACTCTGACTTGCTAGATATCATGGGGAATCAGTTTTTGTGGAAATAGACACCTCCAATCTGTGGCTTTTGAAGGTAGGCTGTGTAGCTGTGGTGTCTCTCCCTGAAGGAAGGAGAACTTTGGGACCCCCCATGAGGCATGAGCTGGGAAGGACCCACCAAGGGTTGCATCCTCCTAGTGACAAGAGGAGTCACTCCATGTCCCATCATTCCTCGACCCAAGGAAAAGATCAGAAGTGGAGAAAGTAGGAAACATAAAGAGCACAAACATGAAATCTTACTTGTGCCCCTCATCTCAACCTGTCATGCTCTGGCAGAAGATACAGAGCAAGTTTAGGAGTTCCTGAAAATTCAAGTAGTTGTTTCTCACTGCTCCAAATGAGGAAAAAAAGGGATGGGGATGGGGATGGGGTAAAATCTGTATTTATACATGACTACCATTTGCACTTTGGACAAACCTGACAACTACTGCACCACAGAAACCTTCCCCATACCCTTCACCTACATTCAGTCAGAATGTAATAGAATTTCAGAGGATACCTGAGCTCCATCACATTAAGCTCCAGTTTTCCCTCAAAAATTTTACAGGAGTGAGGTTTTTCTTTCCCTTTCTGTTTCTCTTTACTACAAATAGCCCAAACCACACTCAGGGATATCATGGCCACCCTAAGACTTCACCCAGGCCCTGTTTTGCTGCCATCCACAAACTTGGCACCTTCTGACTGGCTCAGGGGAATTGAATCTCAAGAGAGGAACTGGCTGGGACAATCCTCTCCCTAGAGAGTGCTCTAAACAGTATCTCTCTGAGACCATAAATTAAACCAGGGACTAATGAACTAAGCCATCCTCTGGAAGGGTGTACTGTATGCCAGCAAAACCTGTGGCAGGGAATACTTTCCCTGTTATTAGTTCAGCAGGGAAATTTGCAGGACCTGTTCCTCTGCTCTTCTGGTCTGATGGAGATCAAACCTCTTCATGTCCTAAGGTCAGTTTAACTTTTCAGAAAGATATATGCTACATTTCACTTGTTTTTCAATCTGTGTGATCTGGTGAAAATAGAAACCACTACCTATCCACACTTAGGTTTATATATATTTTCATTTCAGTGTTGTCCTCGCCTACCTCCTATCTCCTATAGAAGTGTGGTCTGCAGGGCACTCACTTGGACCTGGGCTTTGGTCCTGATGTATCTGTACTTTTAACCATGAACTCAGACTCATTACAGAGCACAGAGTCTGGAGTAAAAAGAGGTTCACAAGGCAGATGGCTGCTATAGTCAGAAGAAAGCTTTTTTACTGCAGCCTGCTCAACAGGGAAGTTACTAGTTTTCACATTATTTATCCCACATATGCAAATGCAAGACCCTTGTTTCAAAGCCCAGTGAACTCATATGGCCATTTTTCTTCCTCAGCATTTCCCAAAGTCTCTAGTCCCCAGCTCGGGAGACCTCTAAAGTTCCCAGCCACCTGCTGCATTTGGCCTCAACCCATCTTCCCTATGACTCATTTTTCCAAGAAAATTTATTTTCTCAAAGGTCTACTATGGGCTGGTATACAAACTTGGAGTGGAACCTTGAAGGATGAAGACGTATTACATAAAGGAGGAATGGTGGACAGGAATTTGTTGGGATTTTTTGGTAATGGGAGAGTCTAAACCATTTAGCATGTTTGAGTACTTGACTCATCAAGTGGTATTTGCAATGACTGCTCATTGCTTTTCATTTTCCCAACAATATGTAACTAGTCCAGACCCTTCCTTAAATATTAGACTTCTGACACATAATTATGCTCACAAGTGGTTCACATCAGAAACAGACAAGTTCCTGGTCTATCAAAATGAAAAGCAGGGCCTTGCTTGAGGTGCATATTACTAATTTCCATAAAAAAGTACATTTATATCATATGAGGAAGTAGTTGGAAAATATGACAAAGAATACAGAACACAATAGCACATTAAAATAAAAAAATAGAAAAAAATGTATTGAAGATTTTGATTTATTATTAACTTTAAAAAAAGCTAATTGGTTAAAAAATTGTCAAAGACCTTGCAGGCCTTATTGTTTAAGGATTCTTTGACTCCAAACGCGTTTTTCCTACTTAATTTAAAAAATCTGTATGTAGGGGTTCTTGGGTGGTTCAGTTGGTTAAGTGTTTGCCTTCAGCTCAGGTCATGATCCCAGAGTCCTGGGACAGAGCCTGGCATCCTGCTCCTTGTTCTGCAGGAAGTCTACTTCTCCCTCTCCCTCTGCCCCTCCCCTGCTCATGCTTTCCCTATCACTCTCTCACGTGCCCTCTCTTTCTCAAATAAATATACGAAGCCTTTAAATAAAAGTAAAAAGTCCATATGTATATACTCATGAAGGTACATATCACCTCCGAATAGTGACCATATCCACCACTTCCAAAAGTTTGTTCCCTTGTGTATTGCTTCCCTACTGATCTCTATCCCTACATCTGGACAACCACCAGTCTGCTCTCTCTCAGTATAGATTAGTTTGCATTTTATTGAATTTTGTATAAATGGAATGATACACTATATTTTCTTTTTTTTGTCTTTTTAAACTCAACATAATTATTTGAGATTTATTCATGTTGTTATCTGATGTAATAATATATTTATTGCGTTATTGTATTGTATTTCACCATATGGTTATTTTTTCCAGTTTTTCCCCATTACAAATAAAGATGCTATTAATATTCACGTGCAAGTCATTGTGCATACATAATGCATTCTATTTTTCTTAGATTAAAAACTTAAGAGCAGCAGTATGGAACTGTATATTTAGCATTTTAAGAAGCTGTCTAACTGGAGGGGCATGAGAAGATGGCAGAGTAGGGGACCCTACTTTGTCCCTTGAATTGAGCTGGGTATCTACCAGACCACTCTGAACACCCACAAAATCAGCGTGAATTGTAAGAAGATATATCCAGATGTATATCAACAGAATATCTCCGGCAGCTGGTTTTGAGGTATGAAGAAGGGAGCTGTGATTCTGTGGGCAGATATTGGAAAATAAATAGAAAGTCAAAGGGAGCCACCATAAGCACTGGTGCCAGGAAGGTGAAATATCTTGGAGTACAAAAGCGACCCCTGGTGGGGACCAGGCACAGACTCTGTAGCTGTAGCAGCAAGGAAAGGACTTTAGGGTAGCGCCCTCCCCAACTGAAACCTAGAGCTGTAGGGGCACACGTGTGAATAGGGGCTGGATGGCAGTTTTAGAAGCACAAGGGGCAGAGACATTCCTGGACCTGGAGCCGAGGGCTGGGAGGGCTGCTGTGAGATACACAAACCAGGACACTGTGGTTTTTAGTAGCATAGACAAAAACGAAGTCAGTGTGGCCTGGAGGGCTTTCTGTAGAACACATTGTTATTTTCTGTTCTGAGAAAGAAGTTTGGATAAGGTCACATCAGCTCTGACTCTCAAAAGAAACTCCAAAAGCCGCCAAAGAAAGCCACCAGAGAACAAAAGCCCTCCAAAACCGGTTTTCACTGAGCACATCCCCCACCACAGCTGTCATGGCAACTCTGCCCAAACAGGGTTGCCCGAGTAACAGTGCGGCAGGCCCCTCCTCCAGAAGAGAGGCTGAAAGAACAAGAGTCCAGCAACCCTAAGGTCCCTATAAAAAAGGTGCATCTCGCTTGGATTGTGACTCGTAATTTGGACTCTGTACATTTCCTCAGCCACCGCTCAACAGAATGACTAGGAAGTTGAACAACCAACACAAGAAAAATGAAGAGACTGTGACTTCCACCACAGAACTAATGGATATAGATATAGTAAGATGTTGGAAATAGACTTCAGGGTAGCTGTTGTACAGACAATAGCTAGGTTGGAGAAAACCATTAGTGGCAACATGGGTTCTCTAAGGGCAGAAGTGAGAGCGGGGCGCCTGGGTGGCTCAGTGGGTTAAGCCTCTGCCTT